>NC_047511.1:376812-552835 GCF_902827115.2 Pseudochaenichthys georgianus | reverse complement strand
CATCGACAGTGACAACTCTGGAGAGGAGCACAGCCCGGCTCCCTACCAAGACTCCCTACCAAGACATGTCCCGAAGAGGGACCAGTCACTGGCCGAACACAACCCCTCAGACATGGGTGAAGAGAGGGTGCCATACTCTGCCCCAACTTCACCCACTGTTGCCAGTGATCAACTTGTAAATATGCAGTGTGTTGTTGTAATCAGTCCCCTTGTAAATACGTTATATCCTGTTTGAATTTATTTATTACTGTCAATATTACTGTAAATAAAGTTTGTTAAAATTACTAAGTGTTCTGTTTTTAATCCCACTATGGGTTTTCTTCTTTTAAGATCCCCAGGGGCACGATATTCTGGTTCTGGTGGTAGCATGTAGGTGTTTAGTCCGAGTGAGGAGTGCTCAAGTGTGGGATGATTTGTAAGGTAGAAGAGGGTAAAAAAAGTTAAAGTGTGAACCTCCAGCAGGGCAGGTGGTGCTGTGAAGAAGGCCGACTATGGGTGCCGATGGGCGGACGGCAAAGCACCGCAAAGTAGACCCCCTTTAAGTGTAGCCAGGGGCACGAGCAAAATCCTCCATGGAGGTTGGGTGCTGCTGCTGTGAAGAAGGCCGACTATGGGTGCCGATGGGCGGACGGCAAAGCACCGCAAAGTAGACCCCCTTTAAGTGTAGCCAGGGGCACGAGCAAAATCCTCCATGGAGGTTGGGTGCTGCTGCTGTGAGGAAGGCCGACTATGGGTGCTGATGGGCGGACGGTAAAGCACCGCAAAGTAGACCCCCTTTAAGTGTAGCCAGGGGCACGAGCAAAATCCTCCATGGAGGTTGGGTGCTGCTGCTGTGAGGAAGGCCGACTATGGGTGCTGATGGGCGGACGGTAAAGCACCGCAAAGTAGACCCCCTTTAAGTGTAGCCAGGGGCACGAGCAAAATCCTCCATGGAGGTTGGGTGCTGCTGCTGTGAGGAAGGCCGACTATGGGTGCTGATGGGCGGACGGTAAAGCACCGCAAAGTAGACCCCCTTTAAGTGTAGCCAGGGGCACGAGCAACATCCTCCATGGAGGTTGGGTGCTGCTGCTGTGAGGAAGGCCGACTATGGGTGCTGATGGGCGGACGGTAAAGCACCGCAAAGTAGACCCCCTTTAAGTGTAGCCAGGGGCACGAGCAAAATCCTCCATGGAGGTTGGGTGCTGCTGCTGTGAGGAAGGCCGACTATGGGTGCTGATGGGCGGACGGTAAAGCACCGCAAAGTAGACCCCCTTTAAGTGTAGCCAGGGGCACGAGCAAAATCCTCCATGGAGGTTGGGTGCTGCTGCTGTGAGGAAGGCCGACTATGGGTGCTGATGGGCGGACGGTAAAGCACCGCAAAGTAGACCCCCTTTAAGTGTAGCCAGGGGCACGAGCAAAATCCTCCATGGAGGTTGGGTGCTGCTGCTGTGAGGAAGGCCGACGATGGGGGCTGATGGGCGGACGGTAAAGCACCGCAAAGTAGACCCCCTTTAAGTGTAGCCAGGGGCACGAGCAAAATCCTCCATGGAGGTTGGGTGCTGCTGCTGTGAGGAAGGCCGACTATGGGTGCTGATGGGCGGACGGTAAAGCACCGCAAAGTAGACCCCCTTTAAGTGTAGCCAGGGGCACGAGCAAAATCCTCCATGGAGGTTGGGTGCTGCTGCTGTGAGGAAGGCCGACTATGGGTGCTGATGGGCGGACGGTAAAGCACCGCAAAGTAGACCCCCTTTAAGTGTAGCCAGGGGCACGAGCAAAATCCTCCATGGAGGTTGGGTGCTGCTGCTGTGAGGAAGGCCGACTATGGGTGCTGATGGGCGGACGGTAAAGCACCGCAAAGTAGACCCCCTTTAAGTGTAGCCAGGGGCACGAGAAACATCCTCCATGGAGGTTGGGTGCTGCTGCTGTGAGGAAGGCCGACTATGGGTGCTGATGGGCGGACGGTAAAGCACCGCAAAGTATACCCCCTTTAAGTGTAGCCAGGGGCACGAGAAACATCCTCCATGGAGGTTGGGTGCTGCTGCTGTGAGGAAGGCCGACTATGGGTGTTGATGGGCGGACGGTAAAGCACCGCAAAGTATACCCCCTTTAAGTGTAGCCAGGGGCACGAGAAACATCCTCCATGGAGGTTGGGTGCTGCTGCTGTGAGGAAGGCCGACTATGGGTGCTGATGGGCGGACGGTAAAGCACCGCAAAGTATACCCCCTTTAAGTGTAGCCAGGGGCACGAGAAACATCCTCCATGGAGGTTGGGTGCTGCTGCTGTGAGGAAGGCCGACTATGGGTGTTGATGGGCGGACGGTAAAGCACCGCAAAGTAGACCCCCCTTTAAGATTCCCAGGGGCACGAGATTCTTGAGGGTGTGATCATCTTGGTTTAGTCCGTGGGGGAGTGCTTAAGTTCGGGGGCCCGGGGACCCAAGGTGCTCGAGGTTCTGGAGGTACATGGGAGGGATCCTGGAGCTCCTTAGTCCGTGTTTTGGGGGTCTTGGAGCGGCCACAGAGAGGTGCTTTTCCCCGGGGTATGTCATGGAAGTCTGAAATAACCTGTTTGCTCATGTCAGGGAGAGATGCTGGGGCTGCTGCGTCCGTGTTTTGGGGGTCTTGGAGCGGCCCCGAAGAGGTGGCTTTGTCGGTGTACGTAATGTAAGTGTGAACTAGCCTGTTTTCTCAAGGCAGGGAGGGATCCTGGAGCTCCTTAGTCCGTGTTTTGGGGGTCTTGGAGCGGCCACAGAGAGGTGCTTTTCCCCGGGGTATGTCATGGAAGTCTGAAATAACCTGTTTGCTCATGTCAGGGAGAGATGCTGGGGCTGCTGCGTCCGTGTTTTGGGGGTCTTGGAGCGGCCCCGAAGAGGTGGCTTTGTCGGTGTACCTAATGGGTAAGAAAGCCAGTCTACACAGGTCGTGAAATGTGATTGAAATGTACAGAGTGCTGTACATTTCAATCACTTTGAATGGGAGTGGTGAGGTGTGGATGAAATGGCCATATCTCCCTTAAATTCACATCAAACTCACCCATCTTTCACACACTAATTCATGGGTAACAGAGCCATGTGCACCATGCATTTAAAGTAATGTTAGCCAGCTTTCAGACACTAATTCGTGGGGAAGAAAGTCACCCTGGTCGGGTCGTGAAATGTGATTGAAATGTACAGAGTGCTGTACATTTCAATCACTTTGAATGGGAGTCGTGAGGTGTGGATGAAATGGCCATATCTCCCTTAAATTCACAGCAAATTTACCCATCTTTCACACACTATTTCATGGGTAATAAAGCCATGTGCACACTGTATTTAAAGGGCTGCAGGAACACTTTACCCGCCTTTTAAACACCTTTTCCTGGGTAAACAATCCATGTATTTCCGCCTGCTTTCCATCAGCACCCGCCAGTCATCTCCCTGTTTGAAAGGGCCATATCTCCCTTAAATTCACAGCAAATTTACCCATCTTTCACACACTATTTCATGGGTAATAAAGCCATGTGCACACTGTATTTAAAGGGCTGCAGGAACACTTTACCCGCCTTTTAAACACCTTTTCCTGGGTAAACAATCCATGTATTTCCGCCTGCTTTCCATCAGCACCCGCCAGTCATTTCAAACGGTTTCAAATCGTTTTTTCACTTTTAAAAAGAACTTTCTGCCCTGTAAATGATTTCTAATCATTATTACCGTCATGGAGGAGCTGCAGGGACACTTTACCCGCCTTTTAAACACCTTTTCCTGGGTAAACAATCCATGTATTTCCGCCTGCTTTCCATCAGCACCCGCCAGTCATTTCAAACGGTTTCAAATCGTTTTTTCACTTTTAAAAAGAACTTTCTGCCCTGTAAATGATTTCTAATCATTATTACCGTCATGGAGGAGCTGCAGGGACACTTTACCCGCCTTTTAAACACCTTTTCCTGGGTAAACAATCCATGTATTTCCGCCTGCTTTCCATCAGCACCCGCCAGTCATTTCAAACGGTTTCAAATCGTTTTTTCACTTTTAAAAAGAACTTTCTGCCCTGTAAATGATTTCTAATCATTATTACCGTCATGGAGGAGCTGCAGGGACACTTTACCCGCCTTTTAAACACCTTTTCCTGGGTAAACAATCCATGTATTTCCGCCTGCTTTCCATCAGCACCCGCCAGTCATTTCAAACGGTTTCAAATCGTTTTTTCACTTTTAAAAAGAGCTTTCTGCCCTGTAAATGATTTCTAATCATTATTACCGTCATGGAGGAGCTGCAGGGACACTTTACCCGCCTTTTAAACACCTTTTCTTGGGTAAACAATCCATTTATTTCCGCCTGCTTTCCATCAGCACCCGCCAGTCATTTCAAACGGTTTCAAATCGTTTTTTCACTTTTAAAAAGAGCTTTCTGCCCTGGCAATTATATCTAATCATTATTACCGTCATGGAGGAGCTGCAGGAACACTTTACCCGCCTTCTAAACACTTATTCCTGGCTAAAACAATCAATGTATTTCCGCCAGGGTCACAGCCTGCTGCTGCTGCTGCTGCTGCTGCTGCTGCTGCTCTCCCTCCCTAAATTCACATCAAAGTCACCCAGCTTTCACACACTATTTCATGGGTAATAAAGCCATGTGCACACTGTATTTAAAGTAATGTTAGCCAGCTTTCAGACACTAATTCCTGGGGAAGAAAGTCACCCTGGACGGGTCATCAAATGTGATTGAAATGGACAGATTCCTGTACATTTCAATCACTTTTAATGGGAGTCGTGAGGTGTGGATGAAATGGCCATATCTTCCTTAAATTCACATCAAAGTCACCCAGCTTTCACACACTATTTCATGGGTAATAAAGCCATGTGCACACTGTATTTAAAGTAATGTTAGCCAGCTTTCAGACACTAATTCCTGGGGAAGAAAGTCACCCTGGACGGGTCATCAAATGTGATTGAAATGGACAGATTCCTGTACATTTCAATCACTTTTAATGGGAGTCGTGAGGTGTGGATGAAATGGCCATATCTTCCTTAAATTCACATCAAAGTCACCCAGCTTTCACACACTATTTCATGGGTAATAAAGCCATGTGCACACTGTATTTAAAGTAATGTTAGCCAGCTTTCAGACACTAATTCCTGGGGAAGAAAGTCACCCTGGACGGGTCATCAAATGTGATTGAAATGGACAGATTCCTGTACATTTCAATCACTTTTAATGGGAGTCGGTGTGGATGGCCTGTTGAATCCGATTTTGAGCACTCTTTTCCCCGCATAAACTAGTTTAAATCACCGTTAAACACTTATTCTGTTGATGTCTATATAACCGACTTCCCGCTATGCATTAAGTCGGTTATATGGACCCTGTACACTAGGCATACCGCGGCCGGTAGTAAATGTCCAACCATTGTACCCTCTGGTCCCTAGGGTATGTTAGGAAAAGGGACCACATTACTCCTGTTCTGGCTGCCTTACACTGGCTCCCTATCGAACACAGGATAGAATTTAAAATTCTTCTTCTCGCCTACAAAGCCCTTAATGGGCAGGCGCCATCTTACCTTAAAGAACTCATTATACCCTACTGTCCTACTAGGGCATTGCGTTCCAAGAATGCAGGGTTGTTGGTTGTTCCTAGAATCTTTAAAAGTACAATGGGAGCCAGAGCCTTTTCTTATCAAGCTCCACATTTGTGGAATCAGCTTCCAGTTTGTGTTCGGGCGGCAGACACCCTATCCGTTTTTAAGAGTGCGCTTAAGACCTTCCTTTTTGATAAAGCTTATAGTTAGGGCTGATTAGATTCAGCCCCTAGTTTTGCTGATATAGGCTTAGTTTGTCGGGGGACATCTTACTTCTTCCTTCTCTCTGTCTATACCCGTGTACACTCATGTTCCGATTAACCCAGCTTCCCCAAATGTCTTTCTTTTTGGTGTCTATATACGCTGGGATCCGGAGTCATGGATGATCCTGCGGTCCTGTGTCCTGGATCGCGAGCGCTGGATCTTGAGTCGTGGCTGTGGTCCTGGATCATAGGTCCTCGATGGATATCCTCGTGGATTCATCTTCCTATTATACACACATGCATTTCCAAACATTTGGACTACCTATGTTGCAAATGTATTATCTTTTCAATTTACACACGGCATCTATTGCACGTCTGTCCGTCCTGGGAGAGGGATCCCTCCTCTGTTGCTCTCCCTGAGGTTTCTCCCATTTTTCCCTTTAAACTGGGTTTTCTTTGGAAGTTTTTCCTTGTACGATGTGAGGGTCTAAGGACAGAGGGTGTCGTATTGTCATACTGATATTCTGTACACACTGTGAAGACCACTGAGACAAATGTAACATTTGTGATATTGGGCTATATAAATAAACATTGATTGATTGATTGATTGAAGCAGGGGCGGGACATCCGGTCGAACGAGGCGGGACTTCCGGTCGAACGAGGCGGGACTTCCGGTTTTCAAAATAAAAAGGCGGGACTTCCGGTCAAATAAGGCGGGACTTCCGGTCAAAAAGGGGCGGGGCGACCTGTCACTTTTTCTGCATACTAATGAGATTTATATGGCATTTGTAACACTACTATCCTGTCTGGGTTATAGGTTTGACTAAAGAGTCAGCTGACAGGAAGGGAAAGAGACGTGCCTCACCAAAATATGGAATCTGGTGTTTGAAACATCACAGTGGAAAATACAGTAATGGTGGTGGTAAGACTGTCAGAGTGGAGAAGAATCTCCAGAGGATCAGAGTCCAGCTGGACTATGACAGGGGGGAGGTGTCCTTCTACGCCCCTGAAGACATGACTCCCATCTGCACTCTCACAGACACTTTCACTGAGGAACTCTTCCCATATTTCAGTATTGGAAAAGCTGGTGATGCTAAAACTGCTGATATCAAAATCTGTCAAAGTGAGATTCCTCTGTGACGCTCAGGAGTGTTAGTTCAGACTTTATTCTGACTTCGTCTGTCTAGATCCTTTTGAAATAATCAAGGTAAAAAACAACAGATGATAATCAGAATTTTATTTGAGTCTGTAAGATTTTAAATGTTAAGATTTGATCATGTTTTATTTACAGTTTTACTCAAAGTCTCAGAGCAGCAAAACAAATTGTGTTCATTTTTATAGTTTATCATTTTGTTATACTTTATTATGATGGGTTTATAACTTTTAAAGTCATGGGATTGCTTGATTATGTTTTTTGGCTTATAAGAAATGTATTCATTTTGTATGTCGTGCTGAAACTTCATGAAATCAACAAAATGTGTTTGAATTATGTTTAGATATGGATATATTGTTTTACTCTCCAGGGGCAAGTCATTTAATACTTCTATTTTATTCTTTCATTGTTACAATGTTTCTTTGGGATGTTTTCCGTACTGTATACATGGACAATAACATTTATTCTGATTGAAAATGTCATTTTTTTGTATCAACCTGAAAGGAATCCCAGCTGTAGAATGAAGTTGAGTATTTGTAATGCTGCTTCAGATATCTTATGATTAAATAACCAGCAGTTTGATGCAGAAATGCGTCTCTGAACTTGATATTGTTTTTTTCAGGTGATTCTGTCATATGTGACAAATTACAAATATAAATGACAAAAGACAATTGTACAATAAACTATAATATAAATAAATAATTCTTAATGATTTAATCTCTTCTTATTTTTTGCATTGCATCCCTTCAAACATCTGTTTTAACCGTTAATTGACAGCCAAACTCATTAAATCTATATTTCCTTTTGTGAAGTCATGTTATGAACCTGCTGTAAACAAAGAAGCTCCCACCCTGATGAAGGAGGCTCAGCAGAAAGCATGAGGGGTAAAGCATGGCATACCGGAGCTGTGCCACGTGTTTGATTCACATTTACCTTTCTCCAACTCCACTGCAGCATTATAACATACAAAGTAGCTTCACAATTAAAAAGAGTAATGCATTACAATCATTTCCTGCTAAATACATATTTATTCACTTTGATACTGTGTCTTCATTTACTTCAAGTCCCAATGATCCAGTTGTTGATCAGCTGTGTTATTTAAAGGTCACCTATCATGGTATTTTTAGGCAATAGCATAGGTCTCAGATATATAAGAATATATAAAAAACATGTCTATCAAGTGTTTTGCTCAAAATACCAAACAGATCACCCATTCTAGCCATGCCTCATATCCCTCTATTTCACTTCCTGTTTGAAAAGTGCTGATTTGGGGTATAAAGCTTTAAAAAAAAAAAAAAGTGATATAAAAAAAAGAGGGGCGGAGCTTATGCGGGACCCGGCAGCTACTGTCCAAACTAAATACTGCCATGATGAAACGCCATATCATGGATTATCAAGGATTCTCTCTGAAACAGCATGGAGCTCAAAGGCTTTCTCTCTTGCCGGTTACACCACAAGGTGAGTTCCTTTTTATTTCCTGCTTCTTCACACACATGCTCTCCAGTACAGGTTAGCTCTGAGTGTTAGCGATGCTAATGTAAACACCGACCATATTACGTCCAAAACAGTCGGGCGTTGTTTCTGATAGCAACTTTCTGATAGGGCCGTGGGTCCACATTTCAGATATTACGTCGTATCGGACGCAAATCTGGATCAGCCCCATTTTTAGAGATTTGAGTACGGAGGAAAAGAGAGAGGGTTTTATTTTCTGACGCTGCGTGAGTTCCCTGACACACCGGGGACCAGGCCCGGCTCCAGGATGAAATGACTGAGGGGGCTGTTAAAAAATACGAGGGGGCGATTTTTTTTCACAACAACGAAAAATACTGGCAATATAATTAATTTACACACCAAGCTTTTTTCCTTCTCACTGCTCTACAATCTCTTTGCTTCTTTATTTTTATTCCGGATTCACCCCTCTCATTCCGTTCTTTTCCTCTGATCTTTAATAACAGATAGTACATTATCAGATGGCTGCACTTTGGTTAACAGACTAACTTTGATTTCCTCAATTCATAAATTGACAGGCTCTGTAATTATACCATAACCTTTTCTCCTCTATCCCTTAACTCCTCTTCCTATACAGATGTACTTACCTCTAGTCAGGTCAGGATTAAAGAAACATTAATCTGGTTGATTTTTTATTTCCAGGATTGAATGTTCATGTCAAGGCCTAAAACCTGGCATTTCATAAGAAAGTGACTAATATATAAAACAAATGTAATATTGGATCAAATACTGCACCAAATGGACAGACACAGATTCAAAATAAGTCCCCTGGTCGGGTCTGCTCTCTGTTCCGAGAATAACCACTAAACATGGAAAAGCAGCTTTGAGTTATTATGCCCCAACAATTTGGAACAAACTGCCCAAATCGTGCACGTCCACTGAAACAATTCCTATTTGAAAATCCCGACTAAAAACGCACCTATTTGCCGCTGCTTTCAATTGAGCTGCCCATAATCACACTACGGTATGCCTTTTCAGTCATGTATTCTGTACCTGCTGTGTTTATTTATTTAATTTATTTCATTACCTTTGCTTATTATGCCTGTTTTTAAATGCCTTTTTAATAATGTATTCATGCTGTATTTGTTCTTAAATGTCTTTTGCTTTTAATCTGTAAAGCACTTTGAATCGCCACGTGCTGAAAAGTGCTATAGAAATAAAATTGCCTTGCCTTGGTTTGTCTCTGGAGTCTAACTGCCATGAGAAATATCAAATTAATGTTTCAAAATCCGTCACTAGATGTCGCTCATTGTACCAATACGGTTGATATAATACATAACATATTATTACTATAGTAAAAGGGCTCGCTTTGGCAAAAACCTGATCCATACAGGCAGCCCTAAATAATAACAAGTAACCATCATGTGTGGTGCTTAGAGGTGTAACGGTATCCGTATTCGTCCCGTACCGTTACGGTTCGGACGTCACGGTTCGGCACATGCAGTCACACGACGAATACGCCTTTTTTTTACGAGTGGGAAAAAAGTCTGTCCTTCAGGGCAGTATCCACTACACTATTTATAATCCAGGGGGCGGTATTGCGCCTAAAAGCTGTTTGCCAGCCGCCCTTAAACAACAAATGAAGAACAAGAAGAAACACAACAACAAAACGAACTAAATACAAGAAGAAGAAAAGTTAGTATGACGATTTCAGATAACACACAGGCGCTAGAACCCACCTGCTTCTTTTAAATCAGCTGTGTGGGAACATTTCGGGTTTCCTGTGGACCAGACCCGGCGACAGACATACGTCTCTGGGCGAGCATTTGATGTACCAGGGCGGGCCCACCCCGAAACTTACATTTCCCGGGAAAACTGAATTGTGAAAGAGCTGACATGCTGAAAACCCAACGCCTGCAGGGGGGTCTGGGGAGATTCTCCCCCAGGAGATTTTTTGAAATACTAACATAAAATACACATTCTGGTCCTCTCTTGAGAAGAAAAATAAATAAATCTATTACTACACAACATATTTAAAAAAAATGAATGCCATTTCAGTTTTGTGTTACTTTGTTCTGAAAGCTGAACCTGCCGCTCCTCACAGAGAGAAGAGGGAAGAGGCTGTGAATTACTTTACATTGTGGATAAGGGTGGATAGCCCCCATTGTTCTGTGTGTCAAAATGAAAGACAGCCCACACATCAATCATCAAACCGTGGGGTCTTATTTAATTACGTGTTGATTTCTATCAACACGTAATGTTGTATCGATGTATATAGAGATGTACTGTAACTACAGCAAAAATATTCTCCGTCGGGACTTCCTGCAACAACACCACGTCGTTATCTTGATTCTGATTGGCCAGAAGACATTATCAAAGATGTTCTATTGAGAAGATGATCACTACGTGACAAAAGTTTTCAAACCGTTTCTAGTCTTCGGTATTTCCAGACAAGTGACTGCTGAAATCAATCTTACTAACTGCTGTCTGTGCAATTTACTCCGCGCGAGTTGGCTGACTTTATTTAGCTTACTTTAAAATCATTTTTCATGGTGGGGCTAAGCCATTTATTGGTATGGCTGTAGCCTACCCAAGTATACCCTGGCGCCGCCACTGAACATAATAATAAAACAATTAAAATGTTGTATTCAGCCCTGATTAAAACAGCGGGCCCGAATCCTGGATGATCGGGCCCAAATCCTGGATGGGCGGGCCCGGCCCCATGGGGCCCGCCCATGACGCCGGGTGTGCTGTGGACTACAATAACGATGAAGTGTGCGAGTGGTGGATCGGACGAGGACGGTGTGTCGGCGTTGTTCGATAGCGGTGCGGTATGCTAATAGAAACACACGCCAAACATGCTAAATCACATCAGAAGGCATCACCCAGATTTGCCAATCACTGGAGCCAGCAAAAGACAACAGCAGTTCAACAGCTGATCCCCGCTGTTTTTAAGAAGCCAATAGACATGAAAGCCGTGAAACCAAAATAAATAACGGAAGCTTTTGGCATATGTTTTTCAACGACTTTGCGCTCTTGAAACACTTTCTTATTATTTATGATGCAAGACATTCTTTTTAGTTTTACAGCTTGATGAAACCTTTTTGTTTGACATCAGCCATTATAGATAATATGGCCATCTGAGTGTGTGGTGCTGTTTGTGGTTTGTTTTTAACTGTTTAATACAGTTAATTATTCAAAATGTCAGAGTTCCTTATTTTGAAACTGAAACTTGCACTACTGTTAAAAAATAAATAACAACAAACCTGGAATTATGCATTTGGGACTTTTTTTTGCTTTTTCTTGTTGTACTGAACCGAACCGTGACCCCCAAACCGAGGTACGAACCGAACCGTGACTTCTGTGAACCGTTAACCTGGTGCTATCTGTAGTTGTCTGTCTTATTTTTTTTTGAGGTCATATTGTTTTCACCGGGGCCGGCCCTTGGCATAGGCAGTATAGGCAAATGCTAAGGGCGCATCAACCCATCGGGGCGCCGACAATTGGGGAGAAAAATTACATCATGTATTTTTTAGCTGCCCGGATTATAACAGACAAAGACTCATTCTGAAAACTGCACTGGAACAACATAACATCAAGGACATGGATTTCAAGTCAATATACGAAAGTAAATCAAGAAATGAAGTAAACAAGCTGATCTTCAAGTTCCTCAAAAACACTGGTCTGAGGACAAGCATTTAATATAAACATTTAATAAATCAACAGTAGGTGGCGATATATGCTCCAAGTGGAAGCGATTCGCCATTAAAGAAAAAAGAAGAAGAAGTAGTAGAAGAAGAAATACGCTAACGCTACAAACAGGCACAACACTGTTACTCTGTTTTTACTGACATGTAACATTTGATTTCACCTTGCTCTATTTTTTTTAACGCACGTTCAAAAACGAGAACATTTTCTGGAGTTTCAACCGGGTACCAGCCACCGGAAACAGGGACTCTGCCCGGAAAACAGGGACGTTTTGGTCCCCCATCCGACCGTGTTTACAGCTAGCACACACGCTAACATTAAGACTACAAGCTCACTTGGGGTGGAGGCTTTTTTACACGTTGCTTGACTGCCTGCCCACATATCTGATCTAAACATAGTAACGTGTATTGGGGAAAATAATTATTTAAAGTTATTTAATAATTGTGACATTAATTATTGTACTTTTTGATGGATGAATGATGCTCAAAGTGAGGGGGCAAAGAATACAACTGAGGGGGCAATGCCCCCTTTTGCCCCCTCGTGGCGCCGGGTCCGCCTTCCGGGTAGATCTAAATAGTGTTATTCATTAGATTCCCGTACGTCCTAACAACGCCTTCCGGGTAGATCTAAATAATACTATTCATTAGATTCCCGTACGTCCTAACAACGCCTTCCGGGTAGATCTAAATAATACTATTCATTAGATTCCCGTACGTCCTAACAACGCCTTCCGGGTATACCTTACCGAGAGCCATCTAACCCAGCTCTCAGGGCCAGAGCTTACCAGGAGAGAGTATACCAGGGGTTTCCCCCTCTCTCCCCCCGAAATCCAAAAAAGCCAGTCTTTTTATGCTCAAAAAACCGGATAGAAAACCCCAAAAACACCTCCTCTATACCCAACCAACATATTCTATTGGCATAAGACACACCTTCCCAAGTTTGTGTAAAAATGTGTTTCTCCTTAAGTCAGGAGCCCCCCCCCCCCCTGCTGTGAGAGGAGAGGAAAGAACCTGCCTACTCTCTTATCAGAGAGTAAGGCATACATCATTATAGGTCTTACACTCAACTTAACAAACCACTTTGTTTTGTTTATGCTGTAAATATAGAAAAACCTAAAATATGAAGCCTTTTCATTGTGGGTTATACAAGAATATAACTGATTATATTTGATTATAACTAACTTTCGTTTTAAGTATTCAACATACTATGAAGCTCTCAACAACAGACACAGACAGAGAGGGGAAAGGTCATTGGATCAAAGTTATTCTTGATAACCCTCTCATGAACTTCCCCACTCAATCTATCAAGATCCGAGCAGTTCTATTAGAAGTCCAAGGTAAAGGCACAGGCCGGCGCATATCGCTCATGGACTCATATGAACTCTGACCCCTCAAGTGTACAAGTGAAGAGACACCATGTGTCAGCTCCTTTTTAGAATAGTATTTCTTCTCTTCTCAGAGAAACAAGGGTATGAAGATAACAGCCAGAAACAGAGGAAGAGAGGCACTACGTGACTACGTGATGCACTCTCCTAGATATTAAACGAGTAAGAGGTGAAGAAACACAAAGCCAGAAATGGAAAAGAAAAGGCACCATCATGCTTCCCCTTAGAATAGGGTGGACTTCCGGTGGGGCAAGATGGAGTAGGCAGTGTCGAATCTAGCTCCCGTAACTTTTATTCATTGACTATTTTAAATCCCCATAGTTTTGCCTTTGGCCATCTCCAGGTGGATAAGTATTCCTCTCTGAACACTCTGGTGCTGGATTATGGCTGCCAAGCAGCAGAGATCGGGCAAGAAGGAGCAGTCTTCCGTGCCGGCGGCAAATGGCGGTGACTTCAACATGACGGACTTGGCTAACCAACTGGAACAACACCGGAATGCTATCTCTGCGAACTTCAAGGCTACTATATCTACGCTCGAAGCCAAGCTAGACTGCATTCAAACCACAGTCTCCGATCATACCCACTCAATTAATTCGCTTGAATCCAACACTAACGAACAAGACGGACGCATACAAAGTTTGGAATCGATGTGTGCTAAACTAGCTGAGAATAATACTAAGCTACAAGCTAAATTGACGGACCTCGAGTCTCGCAGCCGCCGCAACAATATCAGGATTATTGGTCTACCTGAGTCCATCGAAGGGCCTCACCCCTCTTCCTTCTTTTCTGAACTTCTGGCTGAAGTCCTTGGTGACAGCGTTTTTGAGTCTCCACCGGAGTGCGACAGAGCGCACCGTACACTCTCCATCAAGCCAGGACCGGGTCAGAGACCGAGACCCGTGGTCATCAGGCTCCACAGATTCCAGCAGAACGATAAGATCATCCGTGAGGCCAGAGCTAAGAGAGGCAAGCTGCAGTACCGTGGGACCCCCATTGCAATCTACGAGGATTATCCTTCTGAGATAGTGGAACAGCGCAGGGAATACCAAGAGGTGATGTCTGAACTTTACCAACGGGGCTTCAAGCCCGCACTACTTTTCCCGGCGAGGCTTAACATCACACTGAAGGACGGGGCCAGGAAGAGACTTTCCTCCGTTTCTGAGGCCAAGAACTTTATTGCAGCTAACCGATCTGGTATCGGCTCTCATGCCTCCTCCTCCGCCTGACTGCTGCGGTTTGGTAACGTTAGCCCATTTTACTAGCCTTACTGGCTACCTAAGTAACTTGTCTGACCTGTTAGTTCACATGGGTTCCAATTATGCCGTTAACACACAGACAGACACGTGTGTTTTTCCACGGCTAGACTTCTTATATTTTCCTTTTTTTGTGTGTGTTCCTTGCCGTTATGAATGCCTGTTGATAGGTCACACAACATGTTATCCGCTGAGTATCGCTTTTGCCTCTAGAGGAAGCCACAGCTCTATTGACGTGGAGCTGTTGCACTAGCTTATTTTCCTGTCCACCTGTGCCTTTACCATTCAGGGATTTCTTTTGCACTTTATTTTATTTCCTATTATGTCTCATTTAGGGATGGATAAAATACATTGTATTTACTTGTTGGACCGGCTATTCATGCTGATTTTTACTGCACTAAATTGTTCTCTTCTCTGTTCTCTGTGGTTTGGTATTGGCATAGATTTATCTGCATAATATTTGACAATTTCCTATTCACTTACCCATCCACTTGTTCTGTGTGGGATAATATGGGGATGGTTTACTGTTTAGATAGGGACTAGGTCCCCGGAAGACTAGTGTTAGTGTAATTACAAGCGTTAGTGTAATTACATAGATCTAAGCTAGAGTGCTTGATTATGCTGTGCATTTTGGGTTTAGCTATAGGTATGGCCACATGGGTTTTATTTTGGGTTTTATTTTTTTTATTTTTTATTTTTTTTATCATCATTACTATTATTTTTCGTCGTCCTCTCTTCTCTTTCTCCTGTGTATGCAAGACAGTGTTTGTCCAGGTAAACTTGTCTTTGAGGAACTTCCTAGATGGTGTCTGCCATGACAACGACAGGTAGAGGAGTGCGCCTGATTTCCTGGAATACTAAGGGCATGAACAACGCTACTAAGATTGGTAAGGTAATGACACGGTTGCAACATCTGAATGGAGATGTCATATTCCTGCAGGAAACTCATCTTAAATCTTCTGATACCCTTCGTATTAAAAGGGCATGGATGAGTCACTTGTTCCACTCAAAATTCTCCCACAAAGCCAGAGGGACAGCTATTATTATTCACAAGAATGTCAGATTTGAATTGACAAATTCGATATCAGATCCCAATGGTCGTTATGTCATAGTTTCGGGCATACTACAGAACACACCAGTGATACTAGCTTCTATCTACGCTCCCAATTGGGATGATGGTAATTTTTTTGTGAACCTCTTTGCTCAAATTCCCAACGCCGACAATCATCGTATTATTATGGCTGGTGACTGGAATTTGGTCCAGGACGTGAGTCTCGACAGGTCATCGCTCACACAAGCCACTCTCTCCAATTCGGCCAAGGTAGTAATGCACAATGCATCACGATTAGGACTCTTAGACCCCTGGAGATTTATTAACCCGCAAAGTAGAGCATTTTCCTTCTTCTCACACAGGCACCACACTTTTTCACGAATTGATTTCTTTTTACTCGATAACAATTTGATTCATCTAGTCAATTCATGCGAATACCATCCGATAGCCATCTCAGATCATTCTCCCACTTCGGTTGACATTAATTTCCCTCTTGGTATGTCCCCCCCTCCATTGTGGAAATTCAATTCTCCCCTGCTGTCAGACAGTGAATTTAGAGACTATCTTTCCACTCAGATTTCTTCCTACATTGAAATTAATGACACTTCCGACGTTAGTAGCGGTATTCTTTGGGAGGCTCTTAAGGCCACTGTGCGGGGACAGGTCATTTCGTACACTTCACGTAAGAGAAAAGATGAAAAGGCTAGGCTTTCAGAAATCTGTGTTGAGCTTCACTTACTCGATGAAACATACTCCTCCTCTCCCTCTCTCTATAAAAAACGCCTCCTGCTACATTCAGAACACGACCTTCTGATGACAGGCATTGTTGAGAGACAACTGAGACAGTGTAGGCAGCGTTACTTTGAGCAGGGCGACAAAGCTGGTAGACTCCTAGCTCAACAAGCTCGTGCGGTCAGTGCGTCCAGATTGATTCCCCAAATCAGATTGTCAGATGGCAACCTTACTTCTAATCCAGCTGATATTAACAGGTCTTTCTCGGAATTCTACACCAATCTCTACACTTCGGATTGTCCCCCGATCCCTGCCACGACCCCCAATCCTCTTGACTCCTTAATTTACCCCAAAATTAACGAGAACATCGCTAGCGAATTGGGCGGCCCCATCTCCACCCTTGAGATACATGATGCAATACAATCTATGCAAAGTGGGAAGTCTCCTGGGCCCGACGGCTATACAGTTGAATTCTATAAGGCATATTCTTCCAAGTTAGCCCCGATTTTGGCTAGGATGTACAATGACTCTCGCCAGTCAGGCCGATTGCCAGAAACGTTGTACACTGCGTCTATCTCCTTGCTTCTCAAGAAAGACAAAGATCCTACTTCGTGTGGCAGTTACAGACCAATCTCACTGTTAAATGTGGACTGCAAGATACTGGCCAAAATACTGGCTATCCGCCTCCAACGTGTACTGCCAGATATCATTTCGCTGGACCAAACAGGCTTTATGGTGGGGAGACACTCTTTTTTTAACACAAGGAGGTTGCTCAATATAATTTTCTCTCCTTCCTCTAACACCCCCGAAGTCATAGTGACACTTGACGCAGAGAAGGCCTTCGATAGGGTTGAGTGGGGTTTCCTATTTTCTAGTCTTGATAAATTTGGTTTCGATTCCCAATTTATTTCCTGGATTAAACTCCTATATGCCTCTCCATCTGCCTCTGTACACACTAATGGAATTAGATCTCCCCCTTTCTCTCTCCAACGTGGTACTCGCCAGGGGTGTCCTCTTTCGCCGCTGTTGTTCAATATAGCCATTGAACCTCTCGCTATCTGGCTCAGAAGCCATGATAGGTTTGAGGGCATTACGCGTCATGGCATGGTTCATAAACTGTCTCTATATGCTGATGACCTTCTTCTTATGATCTCGAACCCCTTATCCTCTCTCCCCCCCATACTGTCGATTTTAGATCAATTTGGCCGTGTATCAGGTTACAAACTAAACATTCAAAAGAGCGAAGTATTTTTTGTAAATAAAATGGCTGAGGCACTTCCCCAATCCCTATTCCCCTTTAAAAGGGCTGTGGAGGGGTTCAAATACTTGGGGGTGTTTGTTGCAAACTCTTTTAAAGACCTGTTCCCTAAAAACTTTCAGCCTCTACTAGATAAATGCAAAGCCGATATGTCTAGGTGGGCCTCCCTTCCCCTGTCTCTTGCGGGTCGCGTAAACCTTATAAAGATGGTCATCCTGCCAAAGTTTCTTTACCTTTTCCAACACATCCCAGTGCGCATCAATACATCTTTTTTCACTGATCTTGATAAGCAGTTGAATGCGTTCATCTGGAACAACAAGCCTGCGCGTATTAGAAGGTTGTGTCTCCAACTCCCTAAATCAGAAGGGGGCCTGGCGCTCCCCAACTTTCGCCACTATTACTGGGCCTGTAATATTAACAAACTCCTCTATTGGGCTAAATATAAACTTTCAGACCCCTGCCCACCTTGGGTACATATCGAGCTGTCATCTTCTGCTCCTTTGCACTCTATAATCTGCTCTCAGCTCCCTGTAGCTTCCCATAAACATTTGAGTAACCCAATTGTTACTAGCACCTTAAGCATTTGGCTCCAATTCAGGAAACAGCACGGGTTACATAGAGCTTCGGTTCACGCACCAATTTCAAACAATCACCTATTCTCCCCATCGTGTACTGACCCGGCCTTCCGCGTTTGGTCGAACAATGGTCTCGCAACGCTTAATGACCTTTACGAGGATGGAGTCTTTGCATCCTTTGAGTCCCTTTCAGTCAAATTCAACCTGCCCAACAGTCATCTCTTCTGGTTTTTCCAAATCAGGCACTTCATCCAAAAGCAATTTCCCCATTTTCCTAACCGCCCCCCCGAATCACCGATTTCATTTCATTTCATTTCAAACCTTTATTTAACCAGATTGGTCCCATTGAGATCATAGATCTCTTTTTCAAGGGAGACCTGATTGATACATTTCTCACACTCGACCCTGATCAAAAGCGCTTGGTTTCAGTTCTCTATGGTCAGTTTGGTTCCCTGAGTCCGGACCCTATGGTGCCTCTCAGGCTTGGAATTTCGTCATTTTAGGGGCAAGGCCATTTGGCCTTCCCGTTCACATATTTTTTAAGGGCACAAAGGCCACATGACAGGGCACAAAGGCCACATGACAGGGCACAAAGGCTGTTTGGTTAAATTACGCTGGTCAATCAACATGACTGAAAAGTGTAGCACTAACGTCAACACCAGTCGTTTTACAAACGGCTGAATAGCAATAGTGTTTCTTAAACGTATACGTTAAGTTCAGCCATAAACCACATAAGTAGGGGTAGACAGTAAGGGTACAATTCAGGGCCGGACTGGGACAATAAGTCAGGCCGGGAATTATACACCCAGCCAGGCCACTACCAGTTTTTTGTGCCATTTTGCTGGATTTATTTGTCAATATTTACAGCGTTGCTGCCCATAGTGATAGCCCTCTAGTCTAAATCTACTACCAAAAAATAAACATATGGAGATGGGTTACTATTTAAACAAATGTGCAAATCTATTTAGGAACCTATTCATGTGAATATATCTTAAGTGGGGGTGGACCTCAAATCCTCTAAGGGGGTCCGGGGGCATTCTCCCCCGGTAAGATTTTTTTTTCAATGTTGGACTTAAATGCATCAATCTGGTGCACTTTGAGGGGGAAATAAAGAGAGAGACTACACCCACATGAAACAGAACTGTATACATTTAAATAATCATAAAATCATAATAACATGGCCATAACCAATAACATACCATATCCAATATGAAAAAACATTGAAACTTGTTTATTTATTTGTTTTGGGTTCATGTATAGTTGCGAGTGTGTCTGTGCTCCTGAATCAGCCTCTCCTGTCTCCCCCCTCTCCCCCTTCTCCTCTTTGTGGCAGCAGCAAAGACTAGTTTTAGCTCTCAACAAGTTTTTAAAGTTTATCTTACATTTTTTCACCTAGTTAACGTTTTTTATTATTATTCATGCATATGTTACTAATCACTCCCCCTTCAAATGGAAATATGTGTTTACATGAATGGTGATCAAACCTTGAGACCCACTGAGAACTAAGTTAACTATCTAAACACTCAGCAGAGTCCTTTACCTCACCTGAGCTGTAGTTATCAGTCTCTCAGTCTGACAGGAGAGGACTCTCCTCCACCTTGTTGTTGAAACAGCTCCTTATATCCGTTAGCGCAGCTAGCTAGCACCAGATGCTAACAACAACAATAGCCTACACGTAACCGGTGCACGCGCTTTCTCGCTCTCGCTCGCGCCACACATACACCCTCCCGAGCTTGAATGACACACAGAGACCAATCGAGGGCATTCGTGTATGGTCTGTATGAAAGTGGCCATGTCGGTAGGCCACATCATGTAGACAGCCAGTCACCCTCTGTGAGGCAGAGTCAGACCCACATTTGCGCAGTGTTGCGTTCACAATACATACATAAACAAAATCTTCAGGCCAGCAGGCCACTTAGCAGGCCAGGCCATCGGGAAACCTCCCGGTGCTCCCGATGGTCAGTCCGGGCCTGGTACAATTGTATTGTCGCTGGCCCCACCATTGGCCCGGAGCATTCGTCCACCAAAAAAAAAATCGACTAATAATGAAGAAAATTAACACATTTGTTGCAATAATTTATGCACATTTATGTAACTACATTACTACTTGTACTACAACATTTTAATCATCAGTTCTTCCTCATTTTCCTCAATTGTTCATATTTGGTTTATTAAAATAATGATATTGTGGTCATTGTTAAAAAATGTCTGCTATTATTATGAGTATTATTATTTGTATAATGCACTTTCTGCCTTCCTGTCATTAGGAGTTAGACATGTAATGGCTATGTAATAGATTTGATTAGAACCTTCATTATCCTAAACTGCTGGGACATTTCGCCAATACCTTTATATTGTCTACTCTTCACTTACTTGTCAGCATAGGTCGGCATTGATGTACAGAGCCGACAGAAGACCTTGTTTATACTGGCATCATATTGAGAGGTGCAGTGACGCGTCCTGAAACCAGGAAGTAAGCTGCTGGTTCCCTCGACAAAAAGCAATGGGATTTCTCCACAGGGTTTTGGAAAATAGCTGGAAATAAGGTCTGTGGAAAACAAACCTGTTTGATAAATGCACGTTTTGTTCAGCCGGATAATCTCCACATGTCTACCCTACTTTTATAATTTTCGAATCATAAATCTAATCGATAGATTATAAAAGGGTTTTAGGACGCGGCACTGCAGCCAACTCCCTGTCACTCATTTAACTCCTCCGGTGACTTTCTTTTATTTGAAGATTGTTTTTTGCACGGCGCTTGGTCGGTTACCGCTCGTATTAAAAACATTTTGGCGAATGGTTAGGTGGCGCGATAGTCTGTAGTGAAGAAGGAGCGCCCTCCCGCTCACGGGAGCCTGCTCGCGATGTGCTCCACAGCGCGAGCAGGCTCCCGTGAGCGGCTGTTTGCTTTTCCCCCCAACAACGACAACCGACTCACGGCCATGGCCGTCGTGGCCGTCGTGAAATTCCCACCCTGGTGCCTCTTAAGGAGCTCTGGGAGCGTGATCTAGGTAGCAACATTTCCGAGGATCAATGGAGTGACATTCTCAACCTAGTCCATACATCTTCCATCTGTGCTAGACATGGCCTACTTCAGTGCAAGGTGCTCCACAGAGCTCACTTTACTAATGCTAAGCTGGCTAAAATATTCCCAGATCGTAGTGATGCCTGTAACAGATGCAATCAATCCCCAGCTGACCATCTGCACATGTACTGGACTTGCCCGAGGTTGGACACATTTTGGTCTGACATATTTGGAACCATTGAGCGGGCCTTTAACACAAAGATAGATCCTAATCCTATGACTGCACTTTTCGGCCTTCCTCCATCTGAGAATATGCCCATTACTATACGCCGTGTCATTGCCTTCACCACTCTATTAGCTAGACGCTCTATTCTCTTAAAATGGATACATGCTTCCCCACCAACACATGATCAGTGGATACGTGATGTCTTGCAATGCCTTCAGATGGAGAAGTTAAGATTCTCATTAAAAGGATCTCTGAAATCCTTCCATACTACCTGGGACCCACTATTAGGCCTTATCAAAGAACTCCCTATCACTTCTGACGCTGAGTCCCAGGTAGCTCTCTGAAAGGAAATAAATAAAATAAAAGTGACCATTCATATTACTGCTCTTCCGCCATGACCCTTTGTATTTTGCCCTCTTCTATATTTCCTTTTCCCTTTTTTCTCACCAAGACGACAATGTTTACTATTATTTTCTTCCCTTATACCGGATTCTTACAGACTGTTTTCGCTCTCGACTTTCTTTTTATTTATTTGTATTTGTATTGGTATTATTATTATTATTATTTATGTTTTACTTACTAATTCAGTTATTTTACTATTTTGGGCCAACCATACCTGTGGGTGGGGGGTGGGGGGGTTAAATGAAAAAAAAAAAACTGTAAACAAGGACTCTTTACGAACCTTGAAGTGAATATGGAGCAATACTTTATTTTATTTTCAAGGAGGTCCTTTGTAATGATCCCCATTGTCTACATTTGCTAACTGTAACATCTGTACTGTTTTGTATTGACTACTACTGTGCTTGCTTCTTGTCATTTGCTGGATTATAACTTGTTTGCAATAAAAAGATTTGTAAAAAAAAAAAGAATAGGGTGGAAATTATAAAGACCCAAATTATGAAGAGGGGACATGGGATACTGGTGAAGAGGGACAACAGTGAAAAGGCCCAACGTATCCAACGTACTAGCACTCTCCAAAGAGACAGAAAGTCAAAGTATACGCCGAGAGGCACAACGTGACTACGTAAATGCACTCTCCCGTTTAAATGAGTTCAAGGGAAAGGGGGTCTAAAACTAAACTAATCAAAAGAAGGAAGTAGAGAGGCGCAGTGCACTCACAAAACGGGCAGACAGGTCCACAGAAACTACCGGTGTATGTAGTCCTACTTTAGTTACTGTACTGCAAAAAGAAGACGGCGCTGCGCTCACACAGACTCAACACCATGGACACACCAGCACATAAATTACATAAACAATTGATAGGCCTAAATTGCATAAATGCTTGAGCTACAGTATTGCAGACAGCGCTGCTTCTCTCCCTCTATCTCCATTTTCAAAATCTATTTCAAACTCATAACAAACTGGTCTGGTGGTTCCTCCATTATCGCTCCTCCATTATCGCTCCTCGCTCCTCCGGCAGAAATAAGCGCCATGGGACGGTACTCAAGATGGCACAGACAAATCAACTTCCGGTGATACAGAGGAGCGAGGAAATGAAAATAATCGACCTGAGAAGGACCCATGGTCGTAATAAACGCTTGAATAATCGACCTATTTGGTCGTTGTTACGGTTGCTGTTTGTCTGCTCCTTAATCTGCTGGGATTGTTTGCAGCTGTGTGCGTGTGTGTGATTATGCAAATGAGCTGTGTGGTTGCCCCAACATCATTAGCTGCCCATCCCCTGGTCCGCCTCTGAAGATGGGGATTGGATTGACGTCGTCCAATCGCAGCGCACAGCCGGCGCACACCTGCTGGGGTGCAGGAGTACAAAGGCTGCGGACTATCACCACTCTGGAGGCTCTGTATTGTGGGACAGACGCCTCTCGCTACTTGCTCTCGTTCTGGGGTTAACTTGTGCGTCTGTGTCAGGTAGTGTGATATTGGGTGTTAGTAGTGCCTAGAGTAGCTCAGCTAGAGGTTAGAGTAGTTTATATAGTGTTTAGAGTAGCTTAGGGTTTTGTGACTGTTGCCTTTAGTTTAGCTGTGTGTTTTGTATACATTCCCGGTGTTAGTCTGTACCACTTTTAAAGTGAGGTTTTGTTTCATTTTCTATATTAGTATTTATTTCTTTGTATGTACACAGACTCCTTTTTAAGAGTCCTCCCTTTGTTTGGTTATTCGTCAACCGGTGCCCTTTTGTTTGTTCAGGCTGCACGCCTTCCATTTTGTTTACCGCTGATACTTAAAATAAATCACTTGTAATTATACCAATACCAATCTGTGTTTCTTCCCTTTAGTTCCCCTAGCCTAATAGGGAACGTAACAGTCGTAATAAGGGCTTGAACAATCGACTTGATTTGGTCATATGAGTTGTAACACCCTTCATCCAGATCAAGGTCCCTCCGCTTCGCGTCGGGCTCCTGATCAGCCTGTCGGTGTTCTTTTCCCCATAATGACCGCGTCGCTGCACATTATCCCTTACATGATTATATAGTCATTATTCATTTGTTTTAAAGCAGGAGGCGCAAACGCTTGCCTCGGGGAGGGAGAAAAAGAGCCACAGCGGAGAATAAACAGAAGGGCAACCATAGCAACCATACAAGGGAAGTCTTCTTCGCTGCTTTTGTGGCGCCACTTACAGGCCTGGCATATGTACTACAGCCAGGCCCAGTTCCAGAACAAAATTACTCCGGGTGCATCTGAGATTAGAGAGGGTGCAGTGGTAAAGTGATATTTTTACAAGAGGGGAGTGGACCTAGCACCCTGGGGGGTCCTCACCTCCTCTAGGGGGGTCCGGGGGATGCTCCCCCGGGAAGATTTTATTTTTTAAATATTGAAGTTAAAAGCATCAATCTGGTGCACTTTGAGAGCAAAATGAAGAGATCTATACATCTCAACACCCATATGAAACAGAACTGTAAGCAGATTTACTTTTTCTTTATGGATATTTTACAAATCACTCTCCTTTCAAGACCGAAATGTCTACATGCATAGCAGAAGATGGCTATCTTGAGGGTGCATAACGACTCAACTGAGGGTGCAATGCACCCTTATGCACCCCCGTAGAACCGGGCCTGGGCGTCTCCAGCGCTTTCGAGCTGCAATTGCCGGCCGTGGCCCAACCTCTCATTCCCCTGATAGTGATAATTGACCACTAAGCGGAGCACCACTTTTGTGACGTAGATAAGAATTCAAATCTGGATCAGTCTGTCTCAGATCCGTTGCAGCCCTTTTTTTTTTAGAGATTTTGGTATAGAGGAAAAGAGAGAGGGTTGTGTTTTCTGACACTTGGTGAGTTCTCTGACACACCGGGGACACATATTCATGTATAAAACACGTACAAGAGTGCATTTTCCACGATAGGTCCCCTTTAAGGCACGGGTGTCCAAACTAGAGCCCGGGGGCTAACTGAGGCCCGTTGTGCATTTTGAAATGGCCCTCAGCAAATTCTTCAAGTATAATGGATATGGCCCAAACCTGAAACTTGTGCTTATTAAATACATATCTAAAAATGTCTCACAGTAGTATTCATGTTTTAATAAGCTCACTTTTCAAATAAGTTCAGTCAATTAAAGTTGAGAACATTTTCTAACACATCTTAGTTAATAAAAAAAGCCCAATAACTTATGTCCTTAACAAGCTTGAAATATACCCTTCCCATTTCCCGTTATTATAATCAATCTGAGGCGTCTGTTTTAAGGGAGGAGCTGCAACACTGTTAGAAACAAAATAAATGAAACCCTCTGGAGAGCTGGGATGGAGGCAGTTTGTTTGTTAAAGCATATTCAACTATCAAGCATAATTTAGCTACATTTGATCGACTTTGCTGACTTATAACAGAACTAATGAGGCAATACACTTCACCTCTAGTGAGGGGCCCAGCCTTTCGTATGTGGCCCTCAGTGAAAACCGATGGACACCCCTGATTTTAGGATTGTTATCAAGTTAATCCTAAAACTCTGTCTGGCCAGTTGCTGCTTATTTAAAATAAGGATTAAAAAAAGATCTTACCAGAGGAGAGCCCCGTCAGTACAGAGTCCTGCAACACACACACTCTTCCTGTTCACACAGCACGAAGTGTGAAGTGTGCAGTGTGAAAACACCTCTCTAATGGTGCACCCACACCAAGAGCCTCTCATCAGTTTTTTTGTGAAGTGAATCCGTGGACAGATGTTGAACAACATGTGCCAGTCCATCTTTCGTCGTGGCCTCTCGAAGTGTGTGTGTAGGTGTGTGTGTGTGTGTGACTCTGGGAAACTGGACTCTCAGGCCAAGGGCTTCAGGGTCTGACTGGCCAGATCTCAATGACCTCGGCAATCGGACTGGAGTCCAGCTGAAATGGACACGACTCAACACACAGACTGAAGTCCCCATCTCTGATGAACTGATCACTGACCCCAGTGTGGTTGTGAAGGCCGACATCACAACACCTCAGGAAGAGACTGTGGAACTGCACAGAGACTCTGCAAGGAGGGTTCTGCTCAGCACGGGCAGTCTGAGGTCAGGCAGCACTGGTGTGGACTCAGACTGCAGGGAAAGCTAGCCTGTTTGGGGTTTGCTGACCACTCAGTCTCACACCCAGTGTTTAAGAACGCCGCTGTCGGTGAGGATGTTCTGACATTTACCATCAAAGCAAGACTGCAGGTGTTACCCACTGAGTACAATCTGTCCACCTGGTACCCTCACATTCACACTCCATCCTGTTTAAACCATCAGGATTCACAACAACACCTAGAATCCACTGCACACATAACACATGGATGTAATGCATAGAGACGCCTGTACATAGCCGCCATGACCGTATTGTGGACATTGTGTCTGATGCGGTACGAAACATCTTACCATCTAGCGCAGCAATGTACAAGCACGCTAGAGTGCTACCAGAATGGTTTGGTTTTACAAATGATGTCTTTGCTAACATCTCAATACACCTGATGTTGTTTTTGTTGACACCACAGGGAGGTGCTAATCTTAGAAGCAGGCTGTGCCTTTGACCTGTACATGGACCAGGCTTTCCAGGACAAGTATATCAAATACCAACCACTGCTCGATGTGATAACCAGCTTTGGGTACAAGTGTAGATATAGCATACTTGTATTCGGAAGTCTTGGCCGTGTATATAAATGCACCATGATTGGTCTGAGAATTGCTGGAATGTCAAAGAGAAAAGCCAAACAAATTGCCAAATATTGCTCTGTTTCAGCTGCTATTGGCTGCTTAGCCGTGTGGAGAAGGAGGTGCTGTGTGTTCCCTTAAGGCTGCTGCTTAGCCGTGTGGAGAGGGAGATGCTATGTGTTCCCCTAAGTCAGTGACTACCAACTGGCGGCCCGCGGGCCACATCCGGCCCGCCAGACATTCTCATCCGGCCCGCACGACGGGGGTGACTGTGGCGTTGGCGGAGTGGTTACTGCGTTCCACCCATTTCTTTGTTTACAACGTCTCGTGAGTAAGGTGCAGTACCGGAGTCCAACAGAGAGGCAGCAGCTGCTGGACAGTAGACTGCGTACTGCGAAACCTTCCCTCCCCTGAAGAAGAAGTGATCCTTCGTTGTGAAGAGTCTGGTTAATGCGCTCCGCACCACAGCAGTAGCCCCGCTGCGACAGAGTCCAACAGAGAGGCTGGAGCTGCGGGACAGTAGCCTAGAAGCAGAGTTGGGTTGTAACGGAATACATAACGGCGTTACGTAATCAGAATACACAAATCAAGTAGGCTAACTGTATTCTGCTGGCGTTACGTTTGAAAAACGAGAAATCTGATTGCCGTTACTTTCGTAAACCTGAAGTGAATACATTTTGGAATACTTATTGGAATTATTGGTGGAAAAGTTTCCTCACAAAATGTAATATTCATTACCGGCAGAACTGTGTGCAGACTGCACAGCGCTGCAGCATGTCTGTGAGCGAGAGAGAGAGGTGCAGCGTGTCTGTGAGGCCCACCCCCGCACACAAATGAGAGAGAGATCTCTTTTAAAATATATTGAAAGTTAGAAACGGAGATGGTTAGATAAAATGTGCAAGATAACGTTTATGTAGCATTTCTTTATTGTCGAAATGATGACATTTATAACGGGATGAAATCAAAGTGAATGGCCTGCTGCTGCTGAATGCATGGGGCAAGTGACTGGAAAAAGTTTTAAAAGTTATTACATCGTTTCAGATAATAAATAATAATGATAATTCATTCTATTTAGGGGCGCCTTTCAAAGCACCCAAGGACACCTTACAATTCATAACATATTCCAAGGAAAGGTTTTAAGACAGTACAAAGAATGCAGTCCGGGTGATGTTTTTTATGTGGGGTGCAGATGAGAGAGCTGTCCAGAATGACACCAAGATGTTGTGTTTGTGCTCTTGATAAGCCATTAGAACAGTAAAATACGTGTCTCCTGTTCACCAAAACATACCCATCTGTTATGAAAAAAGAAAGTATTCCAAAAGTATTCTAAAAGTAATCTGAATACTATTTATAAAATTCTGGGCTATATAAAAATCGCTGGCCCGCGATAGTGTCTATTGGTTACATTTCGGCCCTTGGACAAATGTAGTTGGTGATCCCTGCCCTAAGTGTTCTGTGCTGCTTAGCCCTGATATATTTGATTACCTGTCTTATGTAATATAATTTGTGGAACCAAATAAAGTATTCAAGTGTGTGTGTGTGTGTGTGTGTGTGTGTGTGTGTGTGTGTGTGTGTGTGTGTGTGTGTGTGTGTGTGTGTGTGTGTGTGTGTGTGTGTGTGTGTGTGTGTGTGTGTGGGGGGGTCTCTGGCACCACGTAGTTTCTAGAGCACCTCCTCTTTGTGCATTCTTCATATGGGATGGAGATAAAGAAGCATTGGTTCAGCACGTAGATCAAAGGTCTGTAGGTGTGAAGCAGAGAGCCTTCCACTAAGAGGAAGTGACTCTCCTCCTCATCCTCTTTGTAGTCAGACTTTGGGACGATCTCAGGCTGCAGTCCAATAGTCCCTTTAGCTTAGGAACCTTCCTAACGGAGTGAAATGACCCGGAAGTCCCTCAGTGGCAGCCATGATAAGTGCCGTTCCAATTCTCTAGATGAAAGGAAAGGAGGTTTCAAACTTCCTTTATAACCTCCTTTAGTTTAGGAACCACTGGACCTCCCTCACCGAAAGGAGAGGAGAAAATGCTGCCCCACAATGCATTGCAGCCGCAGCATTTGCCGTCACTCAACAGTCGGCCGTTCACGGAAACAAACGATTATGACGGAGAAATTATATCATGAAAGTTACGGTGCTTATTAAGCATTTTAAAACTTAGGTGGTAAGTTGCCAAAGTGCTTTGTTTTGAACGTTCATCAGTATTATAATCAAAAAGAGAAATATGAATGTTAGTTTTTACTGAAATTATCAAATAAAGTTAACATTTCAGTCTTTACTGAGCTGTGTGGGGTTTGTTCAACTTCTAAAAGATGTTTGAATGGTGATATACACAGTGATAGATGTTAAGGACTAACGTTTATAATAAATACATTTGTATTGATTTAAGATATTTTCATAGTTCATACAATCATACATATTGGGATCATTTGTATTAATGTGGACCGGAGGGAGAGGGTGACGAGCAGAAGTTTCACTTTCCTTTTTTATTTCAATTCCAACTTTGGTCCTGAAGAATATGTTTCTCTGTTGTCCACGTTCATAAAGCAAAGCAGCAGCATCAGAGCACGGTGCAGAGTCTCTAGGTGAGTTTACAGTAGCCCCTCGTTCTTATTGAACATCCATGTTGTCGTCCGCTGTATAGAAAACTGTGGTTTCCATGGTTTCCCCACAGCAGCAGACGCACATTCAGGACGTCCGCTGGCGCATCACAAACACGTCGGATAGTGAAAGTGCATTCGGATTCTCTAAAGTACCGCAGTCTCTTCTCCTAAGTCCTTTTGAATTCTCCTATCCACTATCCCTTAACCCCGTGACGTTTCACTCAGAGGTCAAGGAATAGACGTTAGGAGCTGATTTTTGGACTATGGGCTAGTTGCACAAGATGGCGTCCATCAACTTCCAGTGGCTGGGCGTGCGGTTGTAAACTTCCGGTCTACAGTAGAGCGGTAGAGGGAAGAGCGATAGATAGCGTATAGATAGCGAGAGATAGTGTATAGATATTATTCTTTCACACACACATATGGGTATTGGGCCGAGGGCGACACCGTACTTCCGGTATCCGCCATTTTACGCGAGGTGCAAGCAGGCCGAGGGTTTAGCCGTACACCGTCTAGGTGTTGCTAAGCGTCCTGTACTGAATATCATAGTCTATTGCCTTAATCAATATCTAGCCAACTCTAAAATACCACATATATGCAATGGCATGATAATATTATTGTGACAAGTGGGGTATTCACCTGGGGCCTCATTTATAAAGGGATATACGCTCAAAAAATGGCGTACGCCAGTTTTTACGCAATGTTTGCGATTTATAAAATATATAAAACTTGACGGGAAAACGTGCGGTCCTCCACGCAAACTCTAACCCATGCGTACGCACTAAGCACAAACACGGGAGAGACGAGAAACTGCGACCCCGTTGGCAGAAGGAAGAATGGAGAGAAATATGTGGAAATAATACCATAAACAAAATGTTACCTCTCATTTGTCATATAAAAGAATTCATTTTCAAACATTGATTAAAGCCAATCTTAAAATGATTAAACAAACGCCTGTTTGAGACTCCTCAGTGCACACAAAAACATAACCTGGAGAAATAAATAAATACGGATATGTTATTTAAAACCACCTCGAATATGTTGTGTTAATGTTATGAAATGTTTTCTCATAAATGATGCAGTTTTGCATTTCTATAGGTTGTAGATACGAGCATGGTTTTATATACTATCATGTTTAATCGGGTTTTATGCCGTTTGCCAAGACTTGATAAGTTGCTCATGAAACACAGGAGGTATGGAAGCTAAGAAAACCAGATGTGGTCAATTGTACAGCTGATATAACACAACACATTAGTTGTATTTCCTTTAACTGGTGGATATAGAGTTGCTGCAGTGGAGACGCTGCGCACAGCTGATCGACAGCTGGGACACAAACCAATAGAAAACATAATTCAGATCCAGTCGTCATGACTCCACACCGGGGGGATTCCCCGTTCACTTCTTACAGTTTCTCATCAAGGGGGGTCTCCTGTCCCCGGTACAAACACACCGCCTGAGGAAGGCTATGTGTATTTGTTTTTGTCATGAACCTTTTTCGGACCACTTATTTATTTCTTTTGGTGACGATCCGACCTCCATGCTGCTACTCTGTTCAAACGGAATCCACCAAACAATATGATTTATCTCGACCTCCCCAAAATAACCAAAATCTGACACGGTGTGAGATGTCTTTTTTAGCTGTTCTGTCGTTGTAGTATATAGTGCCGCGCACATATACCATCAGGACGTTAGTGATGGGGTGCGGCGGCGGAGTGATAGGAGTGTATGCAAGCCCGCATCTAGGGGTGATCGATGTGTGTCACGGCTGTAGACCTGTCAAGCAATAAAGATGCATCATACAAAGGGCTACGGATACCTCATTATTCTCCATGACCTGCGGTCAACTATATAGCCTAAAGGACTATTACATGGTGTCAGAAGTCGGTCCAGTTCGTCACTTTGCCGGATCTAAACAGATGAAAGTTGTTAGCCTAAAGCTAACAGGTGCGGTCCCCAGAGAGCGGGAGTCTCCACTGGTACTCAGTGGCAACTTGGGAGAAAACTGGCGACGATGGGAACAACGCTTCCAAATCTACATGACCGCGAGTGGTGCAGACGGTAAGGACAGGAAGATTAAAGTGGCCATACTGCTGCATGCACTAGGAGAGGAGGCTCTTGAAGTTTACAACACGCTAGACATCGCACATGGTGAAGATGAAGGTGAAGAAGAAGATGAACAGACTGTTAAGGATATTCTAGCAGCATTCAGAGCCTATTGTCTGCCTAAGAAGAACACAGTGTTTGAGAGACATCAGTTTTGGGCACATCCTATGTCAGGTAACACCACGATTGAGAAATATGTGACAGAGCTCAAGCAAAAGAGCAAGGATTGTGAATTTCATACCACAGAAAATGACATGATCAGAGACAAGATTGTGTTTAGTATGAATGACCAGAGACTGAAAGAGAGACTTTTAAGAGAACCTAATCTCACATTAGAAAGGGCCATAGACACCTGCAGAGCTGCTGAGACGGCCAAAGTTCAAATGCTAGCTATGAATGCAGCAGCCCAGGAGATGTCTGTACTTGCAGTGCACAAGAACAGTCGACAAAGGCATGAAACATGCACACAATGTGGTAAATCACACCAGCCAAGACAGTGTCCAGCATACGGAGTATCCTGCCGTAATTGTGGAAAACAGAATCACTATGCAACAATGTGTAGGTCAGCTAAAGCCCAACATCACAAGACAGTACATGATGTTTCTCCGGAAATAGACACCCTATATGTTGGGACAGTGAACATCGATCAGCTAAAGTCTAAAGCTGACAAGTCGTGGCATTCTAATGTAAATGTTGACTGCATGTGTGTGAAGTTTAAAGTTGGACACAGGAGCAGAGGCCAACGTCCTGCCACTGAAAGTATTCACAGCGATGACCCGAAAAGCCAGACGTGAAAGAAGAACACACCTCAAACTGCAGCCTACAAAGACAGTGCTGGTGGTGTATGGAGGGAGGAGATTGAACCCGGAAGGGGTGGTAACACTCAAATGCTCCACTCCCAAAACACAGGCAAGTCTGACATTTTATGTTTCCAGGCACTCATCAATTCCCATATTAGGAAACGAGGCATGTGAAGAACTGCGCCTGGTGAAAAGAGTGGACATTGACTCGATATAAGTGAAACATCCCACAACAAAAGAGGAGCTCATAGCTCAGCACCCAACTGTCTTTCAGGGTTTAGGTGAGTTTGCTGGAGAATATCACATCCACACTGACCCCAAGGCCACGCCTGTCATACATGGCTGTAGGAAAATACCACTGGCAGTAATGGACAGACTGAGAGACACTCTCGATGACTTGTTACAAGCTGATGTTATTGTACAGGTAACTGAGCCCACACCATGGGTTAATAGCCCATATCACATATTCTGTGATCACCAGATCACAGAAAAGAAAGACAGAAAAAAGTTACAGGTTTGCTTGGATCCCAGTGACTTAAACAAAGCTATTCTCAGGCAGCACTACTCCATTCCAACGACCGATGAAGTTCTGTGCAAACTAGCTGGTAAGAAACTTTTCACAGTGCTGGATGAAAAAGATGGATATTGGCAAATAAAGCTAGATAAAGAGTCCTCCCTACTGTGCACATTGAACACACCATGGGGGAGATACCGCTTTAAACGTCTTCCATTTGGGATCAAGTCAGCAAGTGAGGTTTTCCAGCAACGCAACTGTGAGACATTTGGAGATATCCAAGGGATCCACATCATTGCAGATGACATGATAATTGCTGCATCGTCAGAGAAAAGAACTATGCTCAAATAGAAAAGGAACTGTTAGCAATTGTCTTCTCTGTTAAGAGGTTCCATCAGTACGTGTATGGATTGAAAGTGGATGTGCAGTCAGACCACAAACCTCTGGAAAGCATTCTGGTCTTCTCTGCAGCCGAATACTGCGCCCCAGTCTGGAGCAGAAGCCCTCATGCGAAAAAGGTCGACGTGGCTATCAATACCTCCCTTCGAATAATAACTGGATGCTTAAAGCCTACCCCTGTGTCCCTCTTGCCAGTCCTTGCGGGAATAGCACCGGCCGGCCTCCGACGGGAGGCTGCCACCCTCGCCCTGGCCAGGAAGGCACAAAAGTATGACTGGCACATCCTGCACCACACCACAATAACTCCAGCACCTCCAAACAGACTCAAGTCCCGCCACCCCTACAACATAGCAGCTCAAGAGATGCTCAACTCCACCTCTGAGGACATCTCCAGAGATGCATGGTTGGCAGCAGCTTGGAAGAAGGAGTGGGTGTCAGCCGGGCCCTCCCGAATCCACCGTTACATCTGGGACCCAGGAGATGGCACCATTGGAGGAGACGACCTACCGCGCCGGCAGTGGACCACTCTAAACCGTCTACGAACTGGGGTCGGTCGCTTTAAAACCACGATGAAGACGTGGGGCTTGGCGGACAGTGCGGCATGCGAGTGCGGTGACCCTGAGCAGACCGCTGTCCATATAATCACCATCTGCCCCTTATATAGACCACCCTCGGAAGCCAGCCTCTTCGACCTAGGACCAGAGATGCGGGCATGGCTACACGACACCGAGTTGGACATATAACGTTATACGAAAGAAGAAGAAGCATTCTGAGAAAGCCGCTTGGAGCAGCTCCTTCCAGACTCCAACGGATGCTCCTCCAGCTGCAGCGATATGACTTGAATGTCATCTACACACCAGGTAAAGACCTACTGATTGCAGACACACTCTCACGCGCTGTCACACATGATGAACACTCAACAGTTGATGACATCACAGATGAGAAAGTTGTCTATGCTCTGGAGCCAACAGACGCTTTGAGCACTGAGATGCTGCAAAAGCTCAAAAGTGGAACAGCTAATGATGAAATACTACAGCAGGAAACACACAGACAGGCTGGCCACGACACAGAAAACAAGTACACACTAAACTGGTTCAATACTGGCCTATCAGACATACTCTGTCAGTAATAGATGAGATCATGTTTGCAGGTGACACGATAATCCTCCCGAGCTCGATGAGAAGTGACATGCTGCAAACATTACATGTGGCTCATCAAGGAATGCAGCGGACAAAAGCACTTGCCAGAAGGCACTGGTACTGGCCAGGTATGTCAAGAGAGATAGAACAAATGGTGGAGAATTGTGGGACATGTCAGCAGTTCCAGCCCAGAAACCAGAGGGAGCCTCTGATCTCACACGACATTCCTGAGCTTCCTTGGCTCAAAATAGGGGCTGACATCTTTGAAATAAAAGGACAATCATTCCTATTGATGGTCGACTACCTGTCGAAATATCCTGAGGTGCTTAACATTAATGACAAGACATCACATACTGTCATTAAGAAAATGAAATCAGTCTTCTCCAGGATAGGAATACCAAAAGAGATGGTGTGTGACCATGTCCCATTCGCGAGTCAAGAAATGAGGAACTTTGCAGAATCATGGGGCATAAAACTCACTCATTCCAGCCCAGGCTATGCACAGTCCAATGGTCTGGCTGAAAGGACCGTACAAACTGTTAAACATGTTCTTAAAAAAGCACAACTAACGAACACAGACCCTCATCTTGCCCTGCTCATCCTGAGAAACACACCTGTAACAGGCATGCAATACTCACCCGCACACATGCTCATGGGGAGAGTGCTAAGGAGCACCTTACCGAGCTCCACCGTGGTGCTTCAGCCTGCTGTGCCTAAGGATGTTCACTCGACTCTCGAGAATCTACAGAGGAGGCGGCAGCAGTATTATGACAGAGGAACGAGGCCGCTTCCTGAGCTGCAACCAGGAAGTACTGTTCACATGGAGACTGAACAGGGTTGGCGTCCAGCTTTGGTTACTGCACAGAGAGGTGAGCCACGTTCCTATGATGTTGTCACATCTTCAGCAGTGTGCGAAAAAGTACACGTCCCACCGTCCGGGACGTGTTATTTACAATATCGGACAAGTAGATCTTTCAATTGACTTGTCCGGCGGACAAGTGACGTTTTTCGGCCTGATTTATTGACAAATTATTGATACATTCAGTTTACAAAAGGCAGAACTCATTCGCAAATGGTCCGTGTCCGCCATTGTTCGTTTAGAAGTGTTAGTTTCGGTTCTGCTTGTAGATTCCTAAGGAAATGCATCTCGCCGTTTTCTGTACAGTTAGACGGGGGTGGGGCGGGGCGGGGTGGGAAGTGTAGCACAGTGGCCGGGTTCAAACTAGGTTCCGAGTAGGAACAAATAACAATTGTCCGGTACCGGGATTAATAAGAGTTGTGAGGACAGGAGGCGAGGCCGAGCCCCGCGGACTGCAGCTCTCTCATATGCTCCGTATCAGCTGATCGCTGCACGGTGCAGCTCAGCGTCTCTCTCTCTTTCTACACACAGCGCATCCGCTGCCTGTTTGACAGCCTCATCTTTGTCAAATTTTCTTATGTTCTTTCTCTAACACGTAATGAAGGTTATTAAGCGTTTTAGCTCCTATGTTGTTAATATTGACCGCCATTTCCTTTATGAAGTGAAGCAGCCTCCCTGTCTGTGTCCTCGCGCTGTCCTCACATCCCCGGACCCCCAGACTCGGAGGAGCACAGGGATGTCAGTATTGTTTATGAAGCAGGGTGTAGAAAGTACATTATTGAAATGGAAATTCTATTTATTTACTTTTACAAACAGTGAGCAGCTGGGCAGCTGCAGCATGTGTATTGCAGGACATGTGTAAGCGTGCAAGCGTCTTTGAGTTGTAGAAAAGCGCTAGGCCTATACTGTAGGCTATACATATAATGTATTATTATTATTAGGTTATGTCCTATGTGTTGGACATGTGTGGTTGGACTCTGTCTCACAGGCAGGTTGCAGTGTAACATCAGAGGAGACTGGGCCAATTGTACATTCTCAAACTGCACCACTTGGAACTAACTAAACAATGCAGTGATTATTTTTATAGAATTGTATTCAATAACCGTAAGAAATTCAACAGTATGAAGTGATTTGTAAATCGGAATACAGATTTGACTTAATGTTTTCATAAATATATTTTTCTCCCAGTTTGACTTATTTTTACCCTCTCAAAGAACCGGAATCGAGAACCGAAAATAACCGGAATCGAAAAGCAGAACCGGAATCGTTAAAATCCAAACGATACCCAACCCTATGTGTAATGCAGTAAAATCTTACCGCTTACTTACGTTGAGCGGTGTCGTAAAAACCGTGGGAAAATGTAAAATACGATGACGAAGAAGAAGATTCCAGTGGCCCCAATTTTTGTCCATTCTGGACAAGTGAAAAATGTATTCGGACAAGTAAATTGCCAAACTCACTTGTCCATGGACAAGTACTCTCTAAAAACTTTTTCTCACACTGCTTCAGGTCAGCACTACAGGCGCAACAGGAGACATCTGAGGAAAACACCACACGACGCCCAAATGGACCCAGAACCTAACTCCCAAATGGACCCAGAACCTAACTTACCTGAAGACAATCAACTATGCATGCCAGATGCAGACACGTCAGAGACTGTTGAATGTGAAATGTCATCACCGCATAGCACAAGAAGAACCAGATGTGGCCGACTTATTCGACCACCTGAGAGATACAAAGATTTCCTAATTAGCTCAGGCTAAAGGTTGTGCTAAGACAGAGTTTATATGTTAAAATCCTTACTCTATTTGCTAAAAAAAAAAAAAGAGAAAAGTAAGGTGTGTTGTTTATATGAGGATGTTGGAGTGATATACACTGATTCTAAGTTGACATGTTAATGTTCATACAAAATATAATTTCATATATATTCGCATGTTAACAAGTGAACAATGTTAATATTGAGACCGTTATAGAATGTTTACTACAGCAAATGTTATATGCAACTTTCATTGTAAGAAAGGAGGATGTAGTATATAGTGCCGCGCACATATACCATCAGGACGTTAGTGATGGGGTGCGGCGGCGGAGTGATAGGAGTGTATGCAAGCCCGCATCTAGGGGTGATCGATGTGTGTCACGGCTGTAGACCTGTCAAGCAATAAAGATGCATCATACAAAGGGCTACGGATACCTCATTATTCTCCATGACCTGCGGTCAACTATATAGCCTAAAGGACTATTACAGTCGTCATTTCCTGCGATCTCCTTCATAAAGTCAGTCAACATGAATGAATGGGCGTTTCTCTGACTATTTATAGGCAAATATGGGCGTTACGTGAAGCCCGCAAAAGCTGCGCCGCATTTCGAGTCGATTGTGATTTATAAAGGGAAACCCAGCGTAGGAAGTGCTGTACGCAATGTCTGGTGAATCGGAAAATGTCGGAACATTTCTGTACCTATTTTTTGGATTTCTACTACGTAAGCAACCTTCCCACGTGAATCCTACGCACGGCGTTATAAATGAGGCCCCTGGTGTTTCCAGAAATTAGACGAAGGCCACTTTCGAGGGTCGTTTTTCCATACATCTGCAGGCAGTCTGTAAGGGCAATCCGACAACCCACACAGCTCTAGTTTACGCTGGTAACGACCTAGAGCACACCCCTCAAGTCCAGAGATGTAATCCGAAGACATGCAGCGATTTATTCGGTCGTTAATTCAGAAAAAAAAACTAGTGCGCTCTGCCTGGCTACGTTAGCTAGCTGTTTATATTTGCACCTCCAGGAAAATGGCATATTTATATATATATATGGCGCGCGTTGCATTGTGGGTAGCTCGTGACGTCACTGTGTGTGAAAGAATATAGACACTATTTTACACTCGATGTCTCCAAGACCTACCGAAGGTTAACATCAATTATGTACATCGGCTGGTACAAGCGACAGGCTCAGCCCAGAGAAGCAAAAGAGAAAAGGGGTTCAAGATGTAGCTACATATCCAGCTACGTCGACAATTATGAAGGTAAGTGACAAACAAAGCTGTAGTTACTGGCTAACTTTGACAACTTGACAGTCTTGATACAGTGTAAAGCGTTTTAATGATGTACTATTACGTTTTTTTGGATAACATGAATGATATCCAATTCCCCACAGTTTCAAACAAAGATCTACCTTCAGGGAGAGTGAGCATCAGGACTAGCTGTTACAGGTCCACGAGAAAGCATGAACAGCCTCACGATCTCAGAGTAGGGAGGAAACTAAAAAGTGTTCATCGGTTCAAAGCCTCAGTCAGGTTCATGTTCTGGGGTTTTGATGTGGCAAGAGTAGGTAACCTGTGATTTAGGATTCAAATCAGCCCAGCTACCTGACGTGTTGCAACAGATTACATAGTGACAATACATTTGCTCACATCAACTGGTAGCTAGCTGTGTGTGTGTGTGTGTGTGTGTGTGTGTGTGTGTGTGTGTGTGTGTGTGTGTGTGTGTGTGTGTGTGTGTGTGTGTGTGTGTGTGTGTGTGTGTGTGTGTGTGTGTGTGTGTGTGTGTGTGTGTGTGTGTGGCATCATCATGAAGGGGCTACAGATTCTCGTGCAAAATGATAAATACATTAGCTAAATCCAAACTTAGCTTTCATCAAAGATTCTTTATGAGGTTGAAAACCGTCTCTGCTTTCATGGAAACCCCAGAAACTGGTTGTGACGGCTGCTGTTCTTTACTGAATGGTTAGTATAATCCAGTGGTTCTCAAACTTTTTCTGTCAGGCCCCCCCTTTGGAGAAAAAAAAAAGTCAGGCCCCCCCAAACACAAATAGTCAGGCTCAGTGGTGGCACCAGAGATTTATTTTGGGGGTGCTGTGGGGTAGCTTGACGTTTCATAGAGGGTGCTCAAACATTTAGGGTTTCACATTAATGTACTGGTCGCTACAGTGTAATTTTCTACTGCAACAATCCCCATGCAAATACAGTGTTCCCGCAACTGTTACAATGAAGGCTCGATATCAGCTCACGGCATATAGGTGTAAGCAGGGGTCAAGTGCTATTTTTATAGGTGGTGTGTGGACCTCACATAGGGGGGTCCGGGGGCAAGCTCGTCCGGGAAGATTTATTTTTAAATATTGAAGTTAAAAGCATCAATCTGGTGCACTTTGAGAGCAACATGAAGAGATCTATGGATACATCTCAACACCCAGATGAAACAGAACTGTAAACAGATTTACTTTTTCTTTAGGATATTTTACAAATCACCCTTTTAAACTTTATTCTTGTTTTACTGTCATATACTATTTCATACCTGTTTTTCATTTATTCTCTTGTTTTTTTATAACTATAATGATCATAAACGTGTGCCTCGGAAATAATTGTTTACATTAATGGTGACCAAAACGTTTGAGACCCACTGAGATAACACAGAGAGTCCTTTAGCTCACTGAGTCTCTCAGTCTGACAGGAGAGGACTCTCCTCCACTTTGTTGTTGAAAAAACTCCTTATATCCGTTAGCGTAGCTCGCTAGCACCAGAAGCTAACAACAACGATCTCCGGTACCGGTGCGCTCTCTCTCGCGCACACAAAATGGCTCGTTCCACACACACGGAGCCGAGCTTTAATGATACACAGAGACCCAGACGTAATAGTACTGTACTGCACTGAAACAGAGCAGCGATGGCACAGGCCAAGAACCATGGTAAGTACAGTATGTGTTCACAACCAATCCACGGTTTAATGAGTATTTCCTTTGTGCCAAAAGCTGATCTCGTATGTTGCATCAACAACCTTTTCAATTCATTTGACAATTCTTTTATGTAATGAATAGGGTGTGGAACCAGGCAGAGTGAGTGACATGGTGTTCACTTCCACTAAGCCAAAGCAGTCTACAGTTGCTGACGGTGTAATGTCATATCTATTGTCCTAATTGTATGTAGCCTGCTCCAACCTTGTGATTGTTGTCTGAGTGTAACATTGTTCTTAAAGTCCTAATTATCATATAAACATGTTCAAAGGAGTACACGTTACAAGGCCGTGCGGGGGGGGGGGGGCTGCCACACCCAGATGTCCTCAAAGTCAGCGAGGCATACAAGGACTTCTCAGCAGACATCGCACCACGGAAAAAGAACGAATGGCTCACTCCTCAATGACTAACACTCTTTCAGAGGAAATGTTGGAAACACATTATATATATTTTTTGCATCTACTTTCTGGATATTGTATCTGTTACATAAACTAGCATTACTTAAATATGCAGAGACTAATTGAAATGTTTAAATATGCATTTCCCCCCCGATATAACATCAACCTATGTTTTGTAAAAGTTTATTAAATTAATCTGTAAAATGTTATCATATTGTGGATTTATTAAATTATGTATTTTCCTTTGTTATTTGTGTGTGCGTTTGTTTTGAGGATATAATTCATTAGTACCTAAACATAGTATGGTATAACTGCTTTTTGTAATGAAATACACAATTGGTTTGGGAGCAAGAAATCTTTTAATCGTTGTTTCCCAGGCTTGCCCAAATGAATGGAAACTTATCTCCCGATTATAACATTGTGTAACTTGCTGCTGTTAAACTATGTGCATATGTCATCTTTAATAACTAATATATATACCGGGCTGCTAAATCCTAAGAACTGCTACAGGATTTGATTTGTAGATTTGATTTGTTTTTTATCTGTATTTTGGAAAATTATGTAACTTTATCTTTTTTTTTAGCATATTGTTTATTATATTATAACTTAGTACTTTTTTAGCATATTGTTTATTATATTATAACTTAGTACTTTTTAACGCATGTCAGATATTCAACACTAAGCTGTCTGTGGCTCTTTCCTGCTGTAACGCTGCAAATGTCCCCTCTGTGGGACTAAAGGTATTCTGATTCTCATAACGGGACTAATTTGTCCGAAGGGGCACACCGCAATGTCGTGCCGACTTTCTTACCGCTGGAAGGCCAATTGTTTTCTGTACCCCGAAATCCGCTCATTCTTGCTCTCGGTGTGACATAAACTGTCAAAACTCTGTACTCAAACCGGAAGTACTCAGCCGCCGGAAGTTGATAGGTGCCATCTTGTGCACAGGGGACAGAAACAAACTGCATTGTGGGTAATTCACCCACAGAATGACTGTATTTTACTCGCCCTGTGTTACCTGAGACCTGGGTCGTACTGCACACGGTTAGCGAGATATCTCTAAACTGAAGTTTTGTTAAAGCTTTGCCGTTATCAGCAGCTTCAATGAATTTGGACTTTTATCTGTTTTTGTAATTATTGCTTTGAGAAGGCATGAGTTCGATGAACATGGGAATACTTCCTTTAAGTTCAGTCCGACCCACCACCCGAAATGTTCCCACACAGCTGATTTAAAAGAAGCAGGTGGTTCTTCTATCTCCTGTGTGTTTTTTCTTCTTCTTGTATTTTGTTCGGTTTGTAATTATTGCTTTGAGAAGGCATGAGTTCAATGGACATGGGGATACTTCCTTTAAGTTCAGGAACTAGAACCTTAACGTAGGTAATGTAACAAGGGGTGCACATCACTGGTTTTGCCCTGGTTCTCAAAGGACCACCTGGAGATGTTGTGCGCATCCTTAAAATGAAACGGACCTTTTGAGGGGTACTTGACTTTATGAAAGGGGGGGGGGGGGGGGGGGGGGGGGGGGGGGGGGGGGGGGGGAGAGGTGCGCTAGTGAGCATGCTCATGAACTGTGCGCCGGAGCCTCGCAGCAGGGTTACTGTGCGGAGCGCATAACGCAGACCCTTCACGCGATAGCGAGGGGTAGAGCGAGGGTGTTTTTTTCCTTTTGTCTCTCTCTCCTAATGTATGAAACACAGGAGCGCAAAACAACTTTGATCACCCTATTTATTTTTGCCACTTGGTTTCCTTGAAGAGCACAACATTTTTAAACGCCTTGAAGAAATACACATGGCTGCTTCCCTACACTGTCAACATCTAAAGAAACTCCACAGAACAAACCAAAACGTCTCGTCCAGTCTTTTGAATAATTGTGAGCCAACTGGTGGCTGTAGTTCCAGTCCGTGACTCTGCGGGGGCTCAGAGCGGCGTGGTGGGGGTGGGGGCTGTGATGGGGACCGTCACCGGGTGGAGTCCCAGGTCCAGGGACGGAGCTTCATCTGCAGGCGGGGGGCTCTTCTTCTGGGCGTCCAGCTTTTCCGTCAGCTGGGTGTAGAGCTCCTTCACTGGCTCGCTGCACTGTGGTCAACAAGGCAGGGCCACACACACACACACACACACACACACACACACACACACACACACACACACACACACACACACACACACACACACACACACACACACACACACACACACACACACACACACACACACACACACACACACACACACACACACACACACACACACACACACACACACACACACACACACACACACACACACACACACACACACACACACACACACACACACACACACACACACACACACACACACACACACACACACACACACACACACACACACACACACAAATAACTAAGGTGTATCAGATAAGCACAATGCTTCTTCTAATTGACCTCAGCCACATTGTACTCACAGCTGATAAAATTCTGTATGAGGAAATACAGCTTTCTGTATAAACACTCAGGTGCACCCGTTTGACTGCAAGGTGAACAACTGCGAGCTAAAGTGGCCCCTACACTGATGCATAGTTGGGTCAGGGGCTTAGGACTTTGGTGGATCTACCCATCAGTATAACTCCAGTCCATGTCAAAGCACCTGTTTTGGAGGTTCGAGGGTTTTCATCAAGGTCTCCACGTGTGATGGCAGCACTTTGTGGTGAAGATGCAGCAACATCCGGAGGGTGTGTCTGTGCACGTTCTCTTTACTGAAAAACATCCAGACAAAACAACGATCGTTCAGGAACATGGCGGAGAAACTGAACAATGGTTAGTTGAAGGGTCTGCATCAGGCAGTCATATTAGAGGCTATGCTAGAATCCGCCCACCTGGAGAAAGAAGTAAGAAGGAAGCCGTCGTAAACAACGGAGCAAAAGTCTTCCGATCCAAACTCATCGGAGAGCAGGGTGAGGTGTCCCGTCAGCAGGTGGAGGAAGATGTCTCCAAAGGCCATGTCATTGTACGTCTCCACTGTGGGAAGATCCAGCTTTTATTAAGTCATGTGGTTCCTGCTGTCCATCCTTTGTACTACTGAACCTACGGAGTAGTTACTGCCTGCTCAAAGATTCATACCGACTCCCCATGCAGTGGCAGTGCCTCTATGATATTGTAGGACATCTCAGATGTTTTACTGGACAGAGGGACAGACGGAGGGACAGAGAGGCAAATGAGGGACAGACAGAGGGACAGAGAGGCAGACTGAGGGACAGACTGAGGGACAGATGGACAGAGAGGCAGACTGAGGGACAGACAGAGGGACAGAGAGGCAGACTGAGGGACAGACAGAGGGACAGAGAGGCAGACTGAGGGACAGAGAGGCAGACAGAGGGACAGAGAGGCAGACTGAGGGACAGACGGAGGGACAGAGAGGCAGACTGAGGGACAGACGGAGGGACAGAGAAGCAGACTGAGGGACAGACAGAAGGACAGAGAGGCAGACTGAGGGACAGACAGAGGGACAGACAGGCAGACTGAGGGACAGACAGAGGGACAGACAGAGGGACAGAGAGGCAGACTGAGGGACAGACAGAGGGACAGAGAGGCAGAGGGACAGAGAGGCAGACTGAGGGACAGACAGAGGGACAGATGGACAGAGAGGCAGACTGAGGGACAGACAGAGGGACAAAGAGGCAGAGGGACAGAGAGGCAGACTGAGGGACAGACAGAGGGACAGAGAGGCAGAGGGACAGAGAGGCAGACTGAGGGACAGACAGAGGGACAGACAGATGGACAGACGGACAGAGAGGCAGACAGAGGGGGGACAGATGGACAGACGGACTGAGGGACAGAGAGACAGACAGAGGGACAGACAGAGGGGGGACAGAGGGACAGACAGACAGACAGACAGACAGAGGGACAGACAGACAGACAGACGGACAGAGAGGCTCACCCAGGGCGGGCAGCAGCCTCTGCAGGGCATTCTTATTCCTCAGCTTGGCGATGTGGAGGACGTAGTACAGACCCATCTCACAGGCCACTCTGTTCTCCTGCAGGTACCTGAGGGCCACAAACACATCAGCACCACAGCACCTCTCACGAAGCCTTCAGGTACCTGAGGGCCACAAACACATCAGCATCACAGCACCTCTCACGAAGCCTTCAGGTACCTGAGGGCCACAAACACAACAGCACCACAGCACCTCTCACGAAGCCTTCAGGTACCTGAGGGCCACACACACATCAGCACCACAGCACCTCTCACGAAGCCTACCTGAGGGCCACACACACATCAGCACCACAGCACCTCTCACCGAAGCCTTCAGGTACCTGAGGGCCACAAACACACCACAGCACCTCTCACGAAGCCTTCAGGTACCTGAGGGCCACAAACACACCACAGCACCTCTCACGAAGCCTTCAGGTACCTGAGGGCCACAAACACACCACAGCACCTCTCACGAAGCCTTCAGGTACCTGAGGGCCACAAACACACCACAGCACCTCTCACGAAGCCTTCAGGTACCTGAGGGCCACAAACACACCACAGCACCTCTCACGAAGCCTTCAGGTACCTGAGGGCCACAAACACACCACAGCACCTCTCACGAAGCCTTCAGGTACCTGAGGGCCACAAACACACCACAGCACCTCTCACGAAGCCTTCAGGTACCTGAGGGCCACACACACACATCAGCACCACAGCACCTCTCACGAAGCCTACCTGAGGGCCACACACACATCAGCACCACAGCACCTCTCACCGAAGCCTTCAGGTACCTGAGGGCCACAAACACACCACAGCACCTCTCACGAAGCCTTCAGGTACCTGAGGGCCACAAACACACCACAGCACCTCTCACGAAGCCTTCAGGTACCTGAGGGCCACAAACACACCACAGCACCTCTCACGAAGCCTTCAGGTACCTGAGGGCCACAAACACACCACAGCACCTCTCACGAAGCCTTCAGGTACCTGAGGGCCACAAACACACCACAGCACCTCTCACGAAGCCTTCAGGTACCTGAGGGCCACAAACACACCACAGCACCTCTCACAAAGCCTTCAGGTACCTGAGGGCCACAAACACACCACAGCACCTCTCACGAAGCCTTCAGGTACCTGAGGGCCACAAACACACCACAGCACCCCTCACGAAGCCTTCAGGTACCTGAGGGCCACAAACACACCACAGCACCCCTCACGAAGCCTTCAGGTACCTGACGGCCACAAACACACCACAGCACCTCTCACGAAGCCTTCAGGTACTTGAGGGCCACAAACACACCACAGCACCTCTCACGAAGCCTTTAGGTACCTGAGGGCCACAAACACACCACAGCACCCCTCACGAAGCCTACAGGTACCTGAGGGCCACAAACACACCACAGCACCTCTCACGAAGCCTTCAGGTACCTGAGGGCCACAAACACACCACAGCACCCCTCACGAAGCCTTCAGGTACCTGAGGGCCACAAACACACCACATCACCTCTCACCAAGCCTTCAGGTACCTGAGAGCCACAAACACACCACAGCACCTCTCACGAAGCCTTCAGGTACCTGAGAGCCACAAACACACCACAGCACCTCTCACGAAGCCTTCAGCTACCCGAGGGCCACAAACACACCACAGCACCCCTCACGAAGCCTTCAGGTACCTGACGGCCACAAACACACCACAGCACCTCTCACGAAGCCTTCAGGTACTTGAGGGCCACAAACACACCACAGCACCTCTCACGAAGCCTTCAGGTACCTGAGGGCCACAAACACACCACAGCACCCCTCACGAAGCCTTCAGGTACCTGAGGGCCACAAACACACCACAGCACCTCTCACGAAGCCTTCAGGTACCTGAGGGCCACAAACACACCACAGCACCCCTCACGAAGCCTTCAGGTACCTGAGGGCCACAAACACACCACAGCACCTCTCACGAAGCCTTCAGGTACCTGAGGGCCACAAACACACCACAGCACCCCTCACGAAGCCTTCAGGTACCTGAGGGCCACAAACACACCACAGCACCTCTCACGAAGCCTTCAGGTACCTGAGGGCCACAAACACACCACAGCACCCCTCACGAAGCCTTCAGGTACCTGAGGGCCACAAACACACCACAGCACCCCTCACGAAGCCTTCAGGTACCTGAGGGCCACAAACACACCACAGCACCCCTCACGAAGCCTTCAGGTACCTGAGGGCCACAAACACACCACAGCACCCCTCACGAAGCCTTCAGGTACCTGAGGGCCACAAACACACCACAGCACCCCTCACGAAGCCTTCAGGTACCTGAGGGCCACAAACACACCACAGCACCCCTCACGAAGCCTTCAGGTACCTGAGGGCCACAAACACACCACAGCACCCCTCACGAAGCCTTCAGGTACCTGAGGGCCACAAACACACCACAGCACCCCTCACGAAGCCTTCAGGTACCTGAGGGCCACAAACACACCACAGCACCCCTCACGAAGCCTTCAGGTACCTGAGGGCCACAAACACACCACAGCACCCCTCACGAAGCCTTCAGGTACCTGAGGGCCACAAACACACCACAGCACCCCTCACGAAGCCTTCAGGTACCTGAGGGCCACAAACACACCACAGCACCCCTCACGAAGCCTTCTTCACAAGTCACCTTTTCTGAGAACAGACAGCAGCCCCATGTAACCAGGTGAAGCCCCTTGAGGCCAACAGATCTCTTTCTAAGGGTGACTGCAGGACAGACAACAGCCCTATTAAAGGAGCATCACAGAGCATGCCTTGGTTTGAGGTAGTTCTCATTACAGAGGGTTAGTCTCTGTGTCTCCAGAGGGTGGTCTCTGTGTCTCTAGAGGGTCTCTGTGTCTCTAGAGGGTGGGTCTCTGTGTCTCTAGAGGGTGGGTCTCTGTGTCCCCCAGAGGGTGGGTCTCTGTGTCTCTAGAGGGTGGGTCTCTGTGTCTCTAGAGGGTGGGTCTCTGTGTCCCCCAGAGGGTGGGTCTCTGTGTCCCCCAGAGGGTGGGTCTCTGTGTCTCTAGAGGGTGGTCTCTGTGTCTCCAGAGGGTGGGTCTCTGTGTCTCCAGAGGGTTAGTCTCTGTGTCTCCAGAGGGTCTCTGTGTCTCCAGAGGGTGGTCTCTGTGTCTCTAGAGGGAGGGTCTCTGTGTCTCTAGAGCAGTGGTTCCCAAACGGTGTGCCGCGGCACACTGGTGTGCCGTGAGGCAAGTCCGGGTGTGCCGCGGGATTTTGTGACAACCATACGTTATTATTGCAATATACAACTACATAAAAATAATTATTTTTTTATTTACTATATCAGTACTTTGTAGGTTTATATGTACGTAATCTGCGCGACTACATCTCCACCTGCAGTGCTGCATACACATGGCTGAGTCAGCGATAACTCTCGAGGGGTGGAGGTATGCCCATTATTTTGAGTTCGTCCGAAGAATAGACAGGAATGTGACGGTGAGGTGCAAACTGTGTCCAGGCCAGAAGCTGTTATCCACTGCTGTGACACCACGTTAAACCTCAACAAGCACCTGCAAAGAACACATGCTAAGGTGGAGCTACCGCACACGCTATGTGTTTGTTTATATCACTGTCTGTTCTTCTTCTCTGTCTTCCGGTTGTTGCCTGTTTTGAATGACGAATACACACTACCGCCGCCTGCTGGTAAGGAGAGTTATTGCCACTCACACATGCGCAGTTCGTACGTGCTCGGCTGAAGTCTTTGTGGTGTCTGGTTCCAGTGCAACACATGGCCAACACGCAGGAGAACACGCCGACGCAACAGAGTGAGCAGAGATAGACTGCGCAAAATATACAGATAGCAGGAGACAGAGGACAGCCACGGTCAGATAGGAAAACATTCAGGATGGAAACTGAACTAAAGAGAACATTTGAAACGTTAGCAGTCTGCGTGATCTGCCTGCAGGGAGGGGCGGGCCGGCCCTGCGAGTAAAGTAACGAGTTACTTTATGTAGAGAGTAACGAAGTAGTGTCATACTTAAGTAATATGTAATATGTAATATATTACTTTTTTTTAGTAACGACTCTGCTGAAATGTTACATTTATAATTTGTAGTTCAGGACCATGGACAATGCAGCAGCTTCCTTGCATTGACAGTTCTCTGTGCTGAATTTCCTTTGTCTCCTTTTTAATGTTGTGACCTGTCTGGTTTAAATGAGTGTGTTGCTGCTTTGATGAAGCCTAATTTGATAACGTTTCAAATTCATTTCTGAAATATTTCGTTACTAAATATTTCATGAGTAATATAGTTGTCTTTGTTACATTTTATTTGGCATTTGTAAATAATTATGCACATTTACAGATATTTTACATATGAGTGATAACACGTGTTATCAGGGCTATTTTGCACAATAGGTGTGCCTTGAGATTTTTACTTGTCCTTTGGTGCCTTGGGCACAACAAGTTTGGGAACCACTGCTCTAGAGGGTCTCTGTGTCTCTAGAGGGTGGGTCTCTGTGTCCCCCAGAGGGAGGGTCTCTGTGTCTCCAGAGGGGGGTCTCTGTGTCTCTAGAGGGTGGTCTCTGTGTCTCTAGAGGGTGGTCTCTGTGTCTCTAGAGGGTGGTCTCTGTGTCCCCCAGAGGGAGGGTCTCTGTGTCTCTAGAGGGTGGTCTCTGTGTCTCTAGAGGGTGGTCTCTGTGTCCCCCAGAGGGAGGGTCTCTGTGTCTCTAGAGGGTGGTCTCTGTGTCTCTAGAGGGTGGTCTCTGTGTCTCTAGAGGGTGGTCTCTGTGTCTCTAGAGGGGGGTCTCTGTGTCTCTAGAGGGGGGTCTCTGTGTCTCTAGAGGGTGGTCTCTGTGTCTCTAGAGGGTGGTCTCTGTGTCCCCCAGAGGGAGGTCTCTGTGTCTCTAGAGGGTGGTCTCTGTGTCTCTAGAGGGTGGTCTCTGTGTCCCCCAGAGGGAGGGTCTCTGTGTCTCTAGAGGGTGGTCTCTGTGTCTCTAGAGGGTGGTCTCTGTGTCTCTAGAGGGGGGTCTCTGTGTCTCTAGAGGGGGGTCTCTGTGTCTCTAGAGGGGGGTCTCTGTGTCTCTAGAGGGTGGTCTCTGTGTCTCTAGAGGGTGGTCTCTGTGTCCCCCAGAGGGAGGGTCTCTGTGTCTCTAGAGGGTGGTCTCTGTGTCTCCAGAGGGGGGTCTCTGTGTCTCTAGAGGGTGGTCTCTGTGTCCCCCAGAGGGAGGGTCTCTGTGTCTCCAGAGGGGGGTCTCTGTGTCTCTAGAGGGTGGTCTCTGTGTCTCTAGAGGGTGGTCTCTGTGTCTCTAGAGGGTGGTCTCTGTGTCTCCAGAGGGTGGTCTCTGTGTCCCCCAGATGGAGGGTCTCTGTGTCTCCAGAGGGGGGTCTCTGTGTCTCTAGAGGGTGGTCTCTGTGTCTCCAGAGGGGGGTCTCTGTGTCTCCAGAGGGTGGTCTCTGTGTCTCCAGAGGGTGCTGCTGATGCGTGTGTGTTGGTCACATTGCTCGGTGTATACACTAAAGATAATTCACAGTACAAATTCCCAGAGCTCAAGATCTCTGATTGACACAGATTGAAGAGGCAGCCAGCTCACAGCCAGTGACGAGCGTCTGTCCTCAATCAGTCACACATGTGAATGATATCAGACACAAGCCTCACTGTTTCTACTTCCAACTGCAGAGAGCAAAGGGAGAGAAGGGTCCCATCACGTGCATCAGGACACCGTCTCAGTGACGTTCCATCGTGTGGCCGTCTCCTCCTGCAGCGCCTCACCTGGTGAAGGCGTCCGGGAGGGTGGTGGGGTACGGTGGGGAGCTCTTCTCCTCACCGGGAAGCTTCTGATCCACGGTGAAGGTGTGATCGTCGACAACCACTGACATCATGGCAGGCAGGAAGCGGGTCACCACCTCCACGTCCTGAGAGCAGACGCACAGGAAGGCCATTCAGTCACAGATATACTACTGAGCAGAGCGGACTGCAGCGTGGCAGCAGCACAGCAAGGGTGTCCTGGACCACATAGAACAGTGATTATAGGAATCAGTAGTAGCTGAAGTAATTATGACACTACTTGCATATCATCAATTATATATATATATATATTTCCAATGACTTCTCCATTGTTTTTGGCCATCCTCCATGACCAACACATCACTGTTTCTCAGCGGTTCCACGGAAAACGGTTTATTTGATCATGGAACAGGAAAATAAGGTCTGCATATGAAACATGTTGTGCCGATCTAAAACAAATCCAATAGGCTTACGAGCTTCTTCACGCTGAAGCAACTCAAATCTCTCACCAGTAAAATACCTCCACAGCTAAATGCCATTTTACATTTCATTACTATACACTACAGTATTTATCATCATTATAGTATTACTATTTTGGCGATTACCTAAAATATAAATTATATTTGATGCAACTTTAGTTACATTTCCAGTCACCTAACAGATTAGATTATGAGAGCAAAAGCACAATTACCCAATATAAACAAATGACAAATTAGTAATTGTTCCATTACTAATTACAGTCTAGCTATTTCAACAGGTTTAAATGCAACCAACGACCTTCGGAACACAGTGAGAACAAACGAGCAATGTCTCTCAGCTCACTAGCTGAGAGTATGCCTGAGGTGTAAACTGTACGTACCAAACGAGGCTCTTTAAAGACCTGGCTGTCAATCATGTCCCAGGCGCCCTGGCCCAGGGACAGCATCCTCAGCAGCAGCATCAGGTCGGGACTGTCCTGCTCACAAACGCAGACGCAGCTTGATGACTACACTTTGGCTTTTTAAATTGATATTTACATAGGCGACAATATTGTAACTGTGTTGAGGCTAGATTGGTGGTCAAGGTCTTTTCATGCAGTTAACTGTTTGCCATTCAATTGTGAAAGCTGGCACGATATGTAATTATAAAGCCAACTACAAAACCTTGATGTAAAGGTCCCATGTCTTGGCCATTTCTACTGATCATAATTCCACTGTTGAGTCTACTAGAATAGATTTACATTGTTCAATGTTCCAAACTCACATTGGTTTCTCAAACGGCATCTCTGTATAGTCTGTGTATTCACTCTCTGTCCTACACGGCTTGTTGGAGCTCCTCCCCCCCCCTCCCTGTGAGCCCAGTGGCCGTCTGCGAGGCAGCGAAACCCAGCCCGAACACACACACCCGCAGCCTGGCTGGGAGTTTGTGTGTGTGCCCAGGCTGAGTTCCGCGGTGTCTCGCCGACCCCACACCAGTGAGCCAGCTCACAGTGTCCACTCCTCGCAGCAGCGAGCCTCGCAACGTCCCGCCGAGTGTGTGTGTGTGTGTGTGTGTGTGTGTGTGTGTGTGTGTGTGTGTGTGTGTGTGTGTGTGTGTGTGTGTGTGTGTGTGTGTGTGTGTGTGTGAGGAAGTCCACGGATTGGTCCAACGGCGCTGAGGACATTACTTTACTTCACTATACCCGTAATACGTCACTATACCAAGAAGTAAAACATAGAAAAAGAGGAATGTCCAAGGAGGCGTTCTGGGGCAGCAGACAGGTCTTCCCTGTGTCAGGGTGCACTTTGAGGCTTTGAGACTCTGCAGAGCGTTCACATGCAGAACAAGCTACTTAACACACAAGGGGGTGATAACCAGAAAGCAGGACATGGGACCTTTAAATCTGTGGCACAAACACGGTAGGCAGCTAATGTAGCCCCAACATAAATGATTTGCTCTACTTTTTGTGCGGCCACTCATCCAAAGCTAAACCTCAGTGCTGACGACAGTGCGTCCACCACATTGGTGTCCGTGGTTGGACTAGATTTACATTTCCTCATAAAAAGTCACTGTGTAAATAAAAACAAACATGTTGGTGCATTCCCTCCCTCATGAAACATTAATAAACCTGCAAAGATTAAAGCAGACTTCTTTTCTTGCTGCATCACCCCCCCAGCTGTCAGTCAGCAGAGTGCCCTCAACCCACTGGCATGCTGCACCCCCCCTGCTCACCCTGGGTAGAGAGTCCTGACTCAGCAGCTCCTGCAGGTTCCTCATGATGCTCAGCACCAGGGTGTTGCAGGCGAACGGGTCACACAGAATCATGGACAGGTCCCTGGGAAGCACACACACTCAGAAGATTAATCACCTGAGAGGAACAGCTCGGCTCCTAAACTTAAACCATCCTCCCGCCTTTTACCCGAGGACTTGCTCCTGTCCTTTCTTCACTCCGTCCAGGAAACCCTGCAGCTCCCTGGCTCTCTTCCCGTCCACAAACTTCTCCCGGATGCAGGCGTCTAAACACCAGGTGAACTGTGGCGGACCAGAACAGAGACACAGGTCACCCAGAGCTTCAGAGAGGATACAGGCTCTGGGGCTCGGTAGTGATACGATGGTGTCATGAAGGCTCTCGTACCTTGTGGCAGGGGTCCACAGAGCAGATCTCACTGATGTCCAGGTCATGAAGAGACATGAGCAGCTCTGCTCTCAGGGTGCAGTAGTGGACATTTCGTGTTCTCAGGAAGAGCGTCCGTAAAAACTGCAGCACCATGTCATACAGCTTCACGTTCTTCCCAATCATCTGTGTGAGCTTCAGCACCACCTACATCAACAGACGGCTCCATCATCTCACACACTTTGGTAAAGACTTTATCACGATATCTAATCTGACGAGCGGGACTCACCTCGCCTTGGCGCCGTGTCTTGGGAGACGGGCTGAAGAAGTTGTGCAGGATGGAGAGGTCGCTGCTGAACAGAGCGGCCTCCTTCTCCACGATGTACTGCTTCAGAAGGGGGGACACTTCGTCCCCAAACAGAGCCTGGTTGTCCTGCCAGATCTGCCTCTTCACCTCCACGGCACACACCTTGTACAGCTCCTTGTCAGCCATCACCATCTTCAGTTTCTTCTCTGGTACCTTCAAGGGAAGCAGATAATAAAATAGAAACGGTGTTCATCGTGCTGAGGCAATGTAAACATGTTGATCACAACTTCATCTGATATTTTCCTCGTGAAAGCTCGTCCTGGATTTATAATGTTGTCATATGGATCGTCGTATATGTTGTAATTTTACTCTGTCCATACAACCTCCATGGCATGTCTCTCTGTGACGGAGAAGTAGTATTGTCTCTGTTGCTTCTCCATCACACCAGTATTAACGGGGCAGTGTCGCAGCAAGCTAACATCAAGTACGAGTTATACTGACAGAAGAAATGTGAGGTGATGAACAAAAGACCAACTCCTTTCATCCGATCACTCACAATACTCAAATTAAGATTTTAATATCTTGATGGACATGATAACAGACGATTCAAAGCGTGACACACGGTCTGCTGATTCAATGTAAATAGTGCGTATACCTCCTTTAGTCTCCTGTTGTCTTCCTTTAACATTACAGCTTGTGATGATACTTGCCTTGGGAAGATGCTTCAGCACCTGCATGACCACCGGCTGAATGGATGGCATCTTGACGAGGGGAAAGCTCTTCTCGAGCAGCTCCTCAAGCTTCCCATATCTGGAAGAAGATTGGAACAGAGCACAATAGCAGCCAAGCCGGTTCCTTCAGAACTTTGTTTTGTAAAAAGCAACACCTTACCTGTCCTCCTCCTTGCCCTCTGCAATGGTGGCAACTCGCTCCATCAGCTTGTCTCGCAGCTCGTCAAACACAGACTGGTGGAACTCCAGCCGAGGAGTTCCATGGAGGTCGAGGAAGGGCAGAGCGGACTGCAGCGTTGGCAGCAGGATGCCATTCTCTATCTGCAGTCATGTGACACAGCAGACTCATCACTAGCTGGAGCTGGTGAACTCAGAGACAGCTGCTCGTTTGTAATGTCTGATAGCAGGTCAAACACAATACAAAACACGTGGCACGGCAAGGGTATCTTTGAGAAAGTCCTGGCACATTATGCACCACATATAACAGTGATGGTATGAATCTGTTCTAGCTGAAGAAATGATGATACATATATCATAAATTGTATTTCTTAATTTGACTGGTCAGGACATTATTTATAAGCTTTTGCTTGTAGCTTTTATACATTTCTTACAAGTCACCTAACAGATTAATATTGATAACAAAAGCACAATTACCCAATATAAACATATGGTAATAGATCTATTTCTAATTACACTTGAGAAATACTCACTTATTACACAATTAATATATACCAATGAGGAGTTGTGATGTATTCAGGCGCTATCGCGTGTTAGCATATTACTAATGACCAAATGGAGGCACAAATGATGACAGAAGGTAAAACCTACATGTGGGTAGCTGCTGTAAGAGAAGGTGATTATGATAACTACTATAATGAAACCGTTATATCAAAACCTCTAACCCTTGAACAATACTTCCAGCTGTGTGTGATTTGCATCTGTGTTCATGGTATTGTGTTGTTACTTTAGTCGAATGTTAGAGCAGGACCACTGTTGGTTTACTGACCGCGTCAAAAGTGACATTAAAGTGCGTCACAGTCCTCAGGGTCCCTGTGTGTGTTCCATGCTTTATCCGTCTCTTTCTAATACGTTCACATTATTGTTTGTCATACTTTCGTTGTTGTTGATTAAACATCTACTGCAGAGGAAACATTTAAGAGGTGCACTATTTCCTGTTTATGTCCAGCTGGTCGGGGTTTTGTATTTATAAGTTAATTTCTTAACAATAAAAAAACAAAGTTAAACACACACAGAATGGTTAAGAGAATAGATAACACTTTTTATAAGCAACTACCAGAGGTTGGAGAAGTGCTCAGATCTTGAGTAAAAGTAGAAGTACTCAGATCTTGTACTTGAGTAAAAGTAGAAGTACCAGAGTGTAGGAATACTCTGTTACAGTAAAAGTCCTGCATTCAAAATGTTACTCAAGTAAAAGTAGAAAAGTATTCTCATCAAAATATAGTGAAAGTAGCGACAGTAAAAGTAGTCGTTGTGCAGATTGGTCCATTTCAGAATAATATCTATGATATGTTTTATAATGATTGATCATGAAAGTGTTCTCAAAGCTGGTGAAGGTGCAGCTAGTTTGAAGTACTTTGTATACTGCAGGGTAGCTGGTGGATTTACTCCAGGTGGAACTCAAGTCTGATTTAAGAGTTCTTTGTATTTCAGTACACGATTATCCTCTGAACTGTAGTAGAAGTCATTGAAATACTCAAGTAAAGTACAAGTACCTCAAAGTTGTACTTCAGTACAGTACTTGAGTAGGTGTACTTAGTTACTTTACACCACTGGCAGCTACATTGTAGATCATTATTTGTCCCGCGGTTACCTGGAACTGGTCGATGGCTTTCAGAGGCTCCGTGCAGTTGGTGAGGGTCTCCTTCAGATCCTCCCCGTTAGAGATCCCGAGCTCCGGCAGCCCCGCGAACATGCTTTCGCTGTTTTATCATCAAAGTGAGGGATTCTACCATGTGAAACTGCAGCCACAAAATCAGCTGTCTTCACAACACAGCCTCACATTCATGCACACATTACGCTCTTCGCATTCAAAGCAAACTTCCTCTGTTGCAGCTTTGTAAACAGTCCGTCAGAAACACCGGCGAGCTGAGCGTTCCAGGCTTCTTCGTGTTCTGGCGGGTCGCGGGTGGCGGGTATTTCAACAGTGCTCTTTGTGCAGCCCATGATGCTGATGAAGATCGTATGGTCTGATTCTATTACACTGTTGAAAATTAAATAACCTTGTATTTTAATGTTTCAGATTGCAATGATTTTTAATAGCAATCATTGATGTAAGATTCAGAAAACTGTCTTGCCTGCCACATTTGAAGGGACACATCATCCGCCTATGTACACAAAAACAGATACAGGTCAAGCTGTTCACTTAACCATTTGTACCGGGCAGATATGTAACTGTGCTAAAGGACGACTATTACTACTTTAACACAGAATAACAGACAACAGGAGTCAAAGAATAGGCAAACATTTTTGCACTGTCATACACGGGAGCGTGCCTACAGTCAGCCTCCCTATGTTCCCTCAAAACTATCTTTACCCCTAGCCCCAAGCCTAACCCTAATTAACCCCATAAGGGACACTGAACTGTGTCTCTTGTTTTAACACATTGGAGGCCAGTCTAAGTGAGGGATTGTAATATGCGTGTATGTGTTTTAGTTCTGAAATCTTCCTTAAAACACTTCCTATTCAGAGCAAACTCTGGTCCTTCTGTATAACTGTATAGCCGATTCTAAAAACGCCTTCTAAATCCTACATAAGTGTTCAGAACAAGAGCAAGGAGACACTTGAATCCTACTACTGCTGAATCCCACATCAACTGCTTCATTTATAGCATCAATGAGTTCCTATAACAATACTTCTGGTGTTATAAGCTGATTATAATACATTATAAGTATGATGCATAGCCAGTATTACCGCTTCATTCATTATGCTCTAATTCTTCCTTTGTGTAGATGCAGCGGACAGACAGGTCTGTTGGTTTGGTGTCCTCTGCTTACTTTTAATACTTGTAAATACAACTTTTGGCCCGTAATTTATTTTCCTCATTGTAGCGACCAAAGGGGAGAGGGGGGGGGGATATATCCAATCTCTGATAGTGTTACGAGTTATGAGAGTGCTCTATTTGATTCTGAAATTGTATTTATTTATATAAATATATACACATATATATGTGTGTGTGCGTGTCCGCATCTGTAGCCTGTTATTGTCTCATTATACCGCACTGTGAATGAATCAAAGTAAATATATAAGTCATCATGAACACATCTGTCCATCAGACAGAGGGCTGTGTGCCTCCTGTCATCATTAATGGACGTCTCTTTAAAATGACCGCTCAGAGGAGAGGAGTTCTCATTTCTCTAACCGCCTGCTGCTTCCCCTCCTCTCCCCTCGGTTCCCCTCCTCGGCTCCTCCGCTCGCATCTCCTGTGGGCGGGACTAAGTATCGAGGATAGGAGTCGAGGAGGGGAGTGGAGGAGGGGAGTTCGAGAAATGAGAAAGGGCCTAGATGGCTCACACGCGCTGCTGGCCAATGGAGACCGACGTTGCCACTTGGCCGCCATCTCGCTACAGGCAGTGCTCTCATTCATAACATTATGGTTTACTATTTAAATAACCATAGCTTGCTCGATTTTCAAACGGTTTGGTTTTTTATAAACATCAAAGATGTAGTTATGATACTGCATACTTATAATCATGGACTTTCATATGAAAATAACATTAATCAGATAAAGCAATAGCTATACACACACACAAGGTATTTATATTAAATATTTGCCGGTGTATATATTTCCATTTATTTTATTATATTGTCAATATTTAATCAGAGTATAATGAGAGAAAAAGCGCGATACTGTGGAATTGCCCAAATTGGCGACAGTGCCAGAATATGTATTAAAAGACTGTTGGAGGATCTCTATTCTAGTGTCGGTTGTCATTACAGCGAAGGATATGCCAAAACGTGTGACGACATAGACAAAGCTTTTGAAGACAATTATATTGAAGCAAAGTTCTGCCATTGCTTTTGGTATTTGTTCAACACATTCGCAGCAGTCGGTTAGCGGGAGATGATCTATAAGATTATTATGATCCGGTAATGGCTCTACAACACCATCCTCTAGTTTACATTTCTTCACTTTGTTTCTTTTTCTTTTCACCTTCCTTCTTTTTATCTTTTTAGTTTTCCGTCCTATGGTCCCTTTTCTTTTCATTCACATTCTGCGTTTGCTTTTAATTTTTCTTCTCCTTTTCATGTTGCTTTTTCTTTTTCTTCGTTTTTCTTTACTTTTTCTATTCTTTTCTGCTAATTGTCGTTTGCGATCTTGGCGAGTGGCATGAGATATACTGTTTCTATAAAGGTTATCTATAATACCATCTTTTAAAGAAAGATATTCTTCATATGTCATGTTATCATGGTCCTCTTTTGTCCTAAAGACCTTACATGGATATGTTATAGAGGAGAGCTCTTCTTCGGGAACATCCTCTCCCCTACTTTGTAACATCCAGTCATTAAGCCCATATCCGTTATCCTGGTGATAATAAGGGCAGGCTACATCAGACTTGGTTTTTCTCAGATCCATGGCTAGTTTTTAACGGTCGTCCTTAGTTTTAGTAATAGTAATAGTTTTGTCAAGATTCTACAGAAAAAAGTCAAAAAAGTATAATACGTCAGAAATATGTAAAAGTCATATAGTATGTTGAAAAGAAAAAAAAAGAAAACTCAATTCAATACAAATTAATGAATATTTTACCCTGTTCTAAAGTTTTGCACCCTTAAAGAAAAACCCCTTCCTTACCAACTACTTCATATTATACCCTTTGTTAAGTGTTGCGTACATCAGGGTGTATCTCAAAGTATCTTGGTAACATAAAATAACTAAAATATGTAAGTTTATCAGAAAAGAAAAAACCTTGTTTATCTGAACAAGTGTTGCATACACCAAAGTGTGTTTAAAAGTATCTTAGTAACACAAGAAAAAGAGAAGAAAGCGTTAATGTTAACAAACATTGGATTGTTCCACTGAAATAATAAATAAATAATTTCAAAAAGTGCTCTTAAAAAGAACAAATGTATTCAGATAAAAGTATTTTGTTAGACTATTAAGTCCACGATGGTTATATTTAACCCCTAACCCATTTGTATTATATGTTTGTAGTCCTAATAAAGCCAGAGTCACCTGAATTCATTTTGTCTCCAGACCTTTTTTACATTTTGTAACAATCTTAAAACATTTGTGGTTTGACTCTTTTTAAAAAAGTTCTTTTTCATCTATCATTTTCAACCAAGCAGCAAGAGGTCAAATGTAAGAACAAGTAATAGTTTGTCACGATTTTACGGGAAATAGTCAGAGCGCGATGTCACATCTTAAAGACAGCTTGAACTGGATAAATGGTTAGTCTTTTTCAAACATATCTTACGTTCTGCATGTTAGTATATCTGGCCCATCGATTTAGACCCTACTGCCCTAGACGCATGCCCTCAATAGGGTAGTCACGCTTTGGGAAGAGGTGTTTCATTTCACAGATCCACCTTGATTGTTGTTGTGATGGCTGAAGGAAGATGACACCGTGTTTATGTATGACATGCAAAATATCTTGAAGTCCTACAAAAAAAAAAAGGGTACAAGTATATTGTGTTGAAAATATCGCAAAAAGTCGTAATATTGTATAATGTATTAGTTGAATGTTGTATTTTTGCTAGCAATCACTATGTAGTTTTTTCAAAAATATAATGGAAAAAAAAAAGCGAGAAAGACAAAAACAAAATACGTTGAAAAGGGGATGAGTATGTCTGGCTCTCGGGGGGTTGGTGTGTTAAGAGTCACAGTCTTAAAGAAAATCTGCTCAGAAAAAGTACTTAACTTTCTACCAGTTGTAAAGTTGTCATACATAAAAAACGCTATCAAAAAAGTAAGAGACTTACTGTTCCTTTGTGAGAGAATTACACACAAATCTGCCGAGTGTCTGTAAAAAGTCTTAAAAATCACAAAACCTGCCTTTTAGAGAAACAGTCTTTTAAAAAAAAAGATATGATCATTAAGATCTTTAAACTATTAAAACCCTCTTCAAAAGAGACTTCCCCTTCACTGTCCTGCTTCATTGTAGGATTTCTGCCATGTCTCTACTTCAGTTTAACCATCTCTGTTATTATGTGATGGAATACTAGATAAATAAGTAATTAGATACCTTACCGTTACTGCGCTCATAAAGAATGATAAGAATAAGAATAATGCGTATTGAACTGGTTTAATTAATTAGTGATTTTATTTAAGGTAATTAGTTAGAAGCCCTATTTTATCAGTATGTCTGCACAGCAGTTACAATGGTCAAACTACATTAACACAGAATTGTCCCCATTCTTTCTTTAATAGTTACTAACATTAGATATTTTTAATGAGATATGGACCGCAAAACAAAAGATATCCCTGGTTTTCATTTAAAAAATCAAGTCACTGAGTGCAAATAGTTGCTTATTTTGTTATGATATGATGATGTGAATTACTGTTCAAATTAGTTAATGAAATAATCGTTTGGTTATTTTATGCATAGCCTAATGTTACATTTATGTGCTTAAGAATGCCTTCAAGACAGAGGAGACTGAAGCATATCTTCAGCTGTAGGCGTCTGAACCCGGCATACAAACTGTATTCGTTTCTTGATTGGAGCACCCAACGGATGTCTGTAAGTTGTCACCGGTGTCTCGCTGATTAAACTCATATCAAGACGTCTCTTGGCCATTTTCTCTCGACTTGAAAAATATTTAAGAGTGACGCTGGCTTTTTTATTTAACCAACCTCTAACGGGGAAGGGGTGAGGGGTGAGGAAAGTGTGTGTGTGTGTGTGTGTGTGTGTGTGTGTGTGTGTGTGTGTGTGTGTGTGTGTGTGTGTGTGTGTGTGTGTGTGTGTGTGTGTGTGTGTGTGTGTGTGTGTGTGTGTGTGTGTGTGTGTGTGTTCCTCCCCCCGACCACCATATGCTCTCTCCCTTCATGGTTGCGTGTAGATCTCGGGAAGACACCAGAGTTAACACAGCCCAATCTGTTGAGGTCAGTGTATATCAAGTCACTGAATGCAAGTAGTTGCCTTAGCTTATTTTGTTATGAGATGATGATGATGTGAATTACTGTTCAAATTAGTTAATGAAATAATCGTTTGGTTATTTTATGCATAGCCTAATGTTACATTTATGTGCTTAAGAATGCCTTCAAGACAGAGGAGACTGAAGCATATCTTCGGCTGCAGGCGGTGTGTGTGTGTGTGTGTGTGTGTGTGTGTGTGTGTGTGTGTGTGTGTGTGTGTGTGTGTGTGTGTGTGTGTGTGTGTGTGTGTGTGTGTGTGTGTGTGTGTGTGTGTGTGTGTGTGTGTGTGTGTGTGTGTGTGTGTGTGTGTGTGTGTGTGTGTTCCTCCCCCGACCACCATATGCTCTCTCCCTTCATGTCCTGACTTGTAGGGTTAGGGTTAGGGAATGTTCGCAAAAACAGAGAGGTTTAAATATGTGTTTTTTAGATGCTTTTACTTTTGATTAATTTCATGTTATTTGCAAGTATTTGTAAGTTACATTCGATACTATATACAGGATTAACCACACAGGAAGTGGTTAGGAGGCAGGACATATATCCTAGACATATTAATTGATTGAAAACAACGGCATTTTATTTTTCTCATTTTTTTAATTTTAATGTATTTTTTATTTTATTTTGTAAACCGGAAGCGGGGGCGGGACATCCGCCGGAAGCGGGGGCGGGACATCCGGTCGGACGAGGCGGGACTTCCGGTCGAACGAGGCGGGACTTCCGGTTTTCAAAATAAAAAGGCGGGACTTCCGGTCAAATAAGGCGGGACTTCCGGTCGAAAAGGGGCGGGGCGACATGTCACTTTTTCTGCATACTAATGAGATTGATATGGTATTTGTATCACTACTCTAGTGTTAGGAGCAGTGTGCTGCCATTTTGAACGGCGCCCGGGGTCACATGATAGTGAATGCGTTTTTTGAGTTTGTTAACAGATGTTTTCTGTTAGCTTTGCTGTTAAAAAAAGAAATAGCCCACATTTTCTTCCATTCAAGAATTTTCTTTAAAGTTTTTGGATTCTTTGTTTACCACGGTGGACAACGAGAAAAAAACCTTTGTTCTACAATTGAAGGTAATGCAAGATGAGTAATTGATAAACAATGGTCATTTTGTCGGTGAAATATCCAATTTAATGTCTTAATGTCACCACTCACAAATAAGCTATGTTATAAACATGAATATATACATATTCATTTGCTTATCTTAGCTTAGACCACATTTTCTAAATTGAAGCATTTCACATGTGACTGTTGCTGACAGCCATCGAGGAGGGGTTCCGTTTTAAACTTCATATGCCCTCATTTTTACTTTCCAGGCCAAATGTCTTTTTGCGTGCGAATGCTCAAAATGAAACCGGCAGCTCTTACCATCATGCGGCATCCTGCTGTGTGTTAACCTCAAAGACTGAAAGGGTTTCTGCAGAGCTAGACAGAGAGGTGAAAGAGATCAAAGAAGCCGATCTTTCTGAGAGTTATTCATGTGCTCTTCCTTTTGTTAATGTGGCAGACACTTTGAAATAGTTTTTAAAAGGCTACAGAATGTATTCTTCGCTATTGCCTAGGGATTTTATACTTGAATATAAATTAATGCTTCGAAGCAAAGAGCAGACAAAGAGAGGAAAAGTCAACACAGCTGAATAAGTTCAGATATCACAATACATAACACAAAAACCCATGTTATATAGCAAATCAATGAACTTTAGTTGTTGAGTCTCATGGCTGGAAATGAGAGAGAGAGGCTTAACACTGACAACAAGGCAGCTTTAACAAGGGCCTGATGAGGACAAGATGTCTGTGTGGTTATTACACGTTGCCCAAGATGTAGGGTTTGAGTTTGGCAGCCCTTTGCTCTTTTTGCCTCCCTGCTCAAGGTGCATTTTTATGAAATTAAGTTGAAATTCAGTTTTCATTCTGGTATTATTTGTTCAAGTACAAAATAGGTCTTAAATACATACACACATGCACAAACAGGACCTGTAAGGGAAACGTCTGCAGCCATGGAGAGTCAGGACTCAGAGAGACACGAGGAGAGTTGGAGCTTTGATGTCAAACACTGGTAGTTTATTACAAGGATACGGCCGGAGAACTCATATCACAAGTCACAGCAGCCAAAGGTTCTGACTGCACGGGTGGGTTGTCATGTTATTCTGATCAGCCTCGCATCTTGGTAGACCCTTTAACTAGTTTACAGAGAGTCAACCCACATGTTGGGGGAAGGTATACGTGAACACCTGGAGGCACTGAATCACTAATCTGACTCTTTGGTTCTGTGACCGAGAGTTGACCGGTCATAAAACTGGTAATGTTAACACTAGCTGAGACTTCCCATTCCTTAAGACAGATAACAGACTTAGGGTTCGTCGTAAATGTCAACAGGCAGAAAGGTTAAATATCTTAGGAGTAAGGAAGAATTATTCTTTGACACTTAGGAGTAAAACAGAAATATTCTCTAACAGGACCTATAGACATGCACTAATGAAGAGGTGTCAGAGCAAAAGGGCTGCCAGTATTCCGGCGCCGGCAGCAGTTGGGGGATCGATGCTTTGCTCAAGGACACCTTGTCAGTTCCTCCGAAGCACTTTTGTTACTTCCCTACGACCTTCAACGCTGCATTGTGCATGCTAGCGATTCTGCTTTTCTTTTGCACTGATAGGTCGCCAAACTTTGCTGCAATTTCCTGATGCAATTTCAGTCTCTTGCAGTTTATTCAATTCAGGTTACAAAACCAGTTCACATGAAGTGTAGGCAGCAGCACATGCTAGGTGGAAGCTAAAGAGAAGAAGCCCACGCAGGTTCTACAACACAGACTTGCTACAACTGCTCAAATAAATACCTTGTGTGGTCAATAGCAATGTTACCAGAGGTGCACTGAGGTATTTTAGATGTCATATTAGCTCAATATGAGACATCAGCAGAGCAATATATCGGGCAGACTCGATAGTCTACGTTCTAAAATGAGGCACGATAATCATGCTGTATTTTCTACATATGTATGTCTGACATTTAATGCTCTGTGTGTTTCAGTATGGAATTGTTCTGGATGCGGGCTCATCCCACACCTCCATGTACATCTACAAATGGCCGGCTGATAAGCAAAATGACACCGGTATAGTTACCCAGCACAGCGAGTGTCATGTGAAAGGTGAGCCAGTCGCTGAGAGAAGGGCGGCAAAACAGAAACCACATTACTTCTTAAAATGTGGTTTGCCTGGCAGTGACAAGATGAACGTCAGAATCTTGTTTTGATGTGCCTGAATTGACCCTTAAACTGCAGACGGTCTCCTGGTGCTGAAGACATTCTTACTTTCACTTATGTTGTCCAATGTATTTATCAGAATATTAAAGAAAACATTTCATAATGCTGGAGCTCTACTTCCTCAACATTGTCTGGCACATCTTAGTCATTGTTATTTCCTGTGTGTTTTCAGAGTTTCCTTAGAAACCCCAACTAGATCCTTTTTCGTGCAGGGCTTCCTTGTCCTGTGTTTAGAAAAGGTCAGACTGAGGCCTTTGTAAGAAGAACTACTTTCTTTTGCTGTCAAGGTGGAGGGATATCTAGCTATGCAGGTATCCGTGGTGGAGCAGCAGAAAGTCTGGACGACTGTCTGAACCAGGCTGTGAAGGATGTCCCCAAACCCAGGCACCACCAAACTCCCCTCTATCTGGGAGCCACTGCCGGCATGAGACTCTTGAAGTCAGTATAACTTTCTATAAGGACACGATGTGGCACTAATATGTATACCACATTCCTCATCAATTACGCATGAATAATAGATCTTGGAAGGATTAAACATAGTTTTATTCTCCATTGAACTCCCACCACTCTTTAATAGCGAAGTGAATGCCACAGAGTCCAAACAGGTACTGAAGGAAGTGGAAAAGAAAATGCGGTCTTACCCGTTCAAATTCAAAGAGGCAGCCATCCTGAGTGGACAGGAGGAGGGGGCGTACGGCTGGGTCACAGTCAACTACTTACTGGAAAACTTTGCTAAGGTGAGCGCATTTTCTGTTCAACAGAAGGAAGGTCATTGATGGACCTGATGCGCTCTTCAGAGTGCCATGTTCCTGTGTGCCAACTGAAAACATGTAGTGGGGGTTTTGAAGGGTGACGTAGGGGGCTGTTTTGAGATGCTTTTAAAAGGTGTTAGTATGCTAGAAAGTAGTTCGATTAGCGTGTCAATCCCACCTTAAAGGTGGCACACGTGTTTACAGCCGTCCCAAACGGGGTCTGTCCCCAAAATGATAATAATAGTAACTTGGATATATATAGCATATTTTAAGAAACCCAAGGATGCTTTACAATATGGATGAGGGAACAATAGCAGAAAACAGTAACAAGGACGAGAAATTAAGAAGATAAATAAACAAAATAAACAACGGCTGGTCATATTAATGTATAGGAGAGCGTTAACTGACAAACCAACTATTTACAAACACTTGCCGTATTTACAAGTGATCTACTCTGTGACACAGTGTTGGTAACTGCCAGTGTCCATTAAGACCACAGGCACTGGGAAGGTAAAGGTCCCATGTCATGCTTTTCCGGTTATTACCGGTCCCTTGTGTTATGAAGCTTTCTCTGCATGTGAACGTGTGCAGAGTCACAACCCCTCAAACCCTACACCCTGTAGCGAGTAAACTCTAACACAGTCTATGCTGCCCCAAAACGCCTCGTTGGACATTTCCAGGAGCTCCAACCAGGCGTTTAGGACAGAGAGTGAATACACATAGGGCCGCCTTAATGCACGGGCTGATGGGCTGAAGCCCAGGGGCCTACGGAGACTGGGGGCCTATCATGAGCCAATACAACTTTTTTTTTTTTTGAATAAACAAAGTATTGGCTTTCAGAATATGAAACTTTTATTTCTAAAATCACACGATGAATACATTTTTGAAGCTTGTAAAGGGAAGAAGACAGCTCTCCCTCGCCACTCTGCTGTTCTGCTGTTCCCCTCCCTCCGCTGAAATTATGAATGTAAGAGTATAGTAATCATAGATGACACGGCAGGGTCCGTTACAGTTTGTTTTCATCTGGTTTCAAATAAACAAAGTCTTGTCTTTCAGAATATTAAAAATGTTTCGGCAAATTCAGATGAGAAATACAACTTTGAAGCTTCGGCATAATTACAAGCGGAGAACGGAGTAACTTGACGTCACAGCAGGCACAACAACAGCCGGAGTTTCTCGTGAGGGTTTTCCCCGGGAAACAAACACAATACACACACACGCAAATATACACAAACATACACGCACACACACACACACACACACACACACACACACACACACACACACACACACACACACACACACACACACACACACACACACACACACACACACACACACACACACACACACACACACACACACACACACACACACACACACACACACACACACACACACACACACCGCCTGCAGCCGAAGATATGCTTCAGTCTCCTCTGTCTTGAAGGCATTCTTAAGCACATAAATGTAACATTAGGCTATGCATAAAATAACCAAACGATTATTTCATTAACTAATTTGAATCGATGGATTCCAGAGATGACTCCGAAACAGTCAGTGGGCACCACTCAACAGCCAATCAGAATGAGAATATGTTTCACATGTGACTTATTCAAAATGCGAGTGATTGAGTGACAGATGAAGGTTGTTTAGGAGAGAAAGTTTGAGAGTGGCGCTCGGGAAAGGAAATTGTTGAGGGAAAAGGAGTTTGGAGACAAGCAGCTATTACAAAACATGCCGAAGTTTACAGGTTATTTTAAACCTGTAGGCCGGGATGAGGAGGAAGGACAGATGAGTCCTGTACCGAGCGGCAGCGGGGCCTCGGAGCCAAGTAGGCCGTCTGGTTCTGATAGCGATGGAGTAGCGGGAGAGGAAGAACAGACAGGAGGGACATTATCTGTTGGAGGAGATGAGAGGACGACGAGGACTCGCTGTGTGGAGGGGAGCCAACGGCAACCGGACAGATACACGAGGGAGGCCCGATACGTCACTCATCTGGAGGAGAGGACCAGGCGCGCAGAGCAGAGTGGAGAAGTGCGATCACAGAGCCTGCCGAGGCTATACATGACTTTGATTTGTTGTTTAAATAGGGGGCCTACAAAGCCATCAGCCCCAGGGCCTGATGGCAGGTTAAGGCTGGCCTGCTATACAGAGATGCTGTATGAGAAACCAATGTGAGTTTGGAACATTGAACAATATAAATCTATTCTAGTAGACCTCAACAATGGAATTATGATCAGTAGAAATGGCCATGACATGGGACCTTTAAAGTCTATGCTAAGTTGAGTGTTGTTTCAATATCAGGAATCAGAAACAGAAACAGAAACAGGTTTATTGCCAGGTAGGTTCGCACATACTAGGAAGTTGACTTGGAGTCATGGTGCATACATAAAATATAAAAAACAAGAAATCTAATATTAAAAAAAAGATCTTTTACACCGTAATAAAATATAGTTAAATAGCAATACAAATACAAATAAAGCAGTAATTTACCTGGAAATAGAGGAGTATGAACATTGTGTGCATTAATGTAATGCATATAGTCTATGATGTGGCTGAGGTAAAGTGTCAGCTGGGGGGCCGGGCCTTGTTTAAGAGGCCGGTAGCGGAGGGGAAGAAGCTGTTCAGGTGGCGAGAGGTGGGGTGAACAGTTTGTGTCCAGGGAGGGGTCGGCCACTATCTTCCCTGCCCGCCTCAGGGTCCTGGAGGCGTGCAGGTCGTGGAGGGATGGCAGATTGCAGCCGATCGCCTTCTCTGCAGAGCGGATGACCCGCTGCAGCCTGATGCATGTTGGGATATGCTTAGTCCTGAATACAACTTGCAGATAGTGGTAACGTGTGTAAAGTGTGGGTTAACTGCATTATGTATACTTTTTTCCAACATAGAAGACATGGCTGCTACCTGGCTTTTGGTACGGACCACAGTCTATGGTACACAACCTTAGTTTAGTGTTAGCATACTGACATGCAAATTAGTTCTAAACAGAAATGACAGCTGAGGCCGATGGAAACAAACTTACAAAAGAGGTCAATCATCGTAATCCTGAGTCAGCCGAACATGTGAGGCAATGTCCTCTGTCCTCCCCGTTCACTCTAACAACTCCAATAAAGGCCGTTAAAAGTGGCAATAATTGAAAAGTCAGAGGTTCAATGTATTTAGGGTTCATCAGGGAAAATATTTTAATTATTTATATCAAATGTCATGGCAATTCATTTATCATTTATCATTCATGTATTCATGTGTCCACACATAGGGGCTTTGAGAGTTTCTATGGAAGTATTGTTATTTGGATGTTTGCCTCAGATTAAACTCTGTGCAGTGTTAGACATGTGTTATTGTCCTTCATCAATACAAATTGTTATGTCCTGACATGTCCTTTATTTCCCCTCAGTATGGTTTTGTTGGGCGTTGGCTGAATCCAGGAAGACAGACGATTGGAGCTTTGGATTTAGGCGGAGCTTCCACACAGATTGCCTTTGAGACGTCTGAAGAGGTGGAGGACAAAGATAATGTGATGGAGCTGAAGCTTTATGGACAAACCTACAGGCTATATACCCAGAGCTTCCTGTGCTATGGCCAAGACCAGTTCCTGCGCAAACTGCTGGCTCTTCTAATCAAGGTACTATAAAAAAAAGGTTACTTATGGCTATTTCTTTGAAACATCAAGACTTCATGACTTTGATCGAGATCAGCTGAATGAAAACTCTCCTGGACCTTATACTAAGGCACTGTGTATTCCCTGCAGTACAGTTTGGCATTATTAGTAAGGCTAAGTCATGTATTGCAGCGAGTAAGACGAAAGGATTAATACAACTCTACACGTATGTACTTCTAATATGATGCTGGTGCCAGCTGAGCAGACATAATGGCTGGGGGGGGACAGGTGGCCAGGTACCAATCCAAGGTAACAGAATCCAGATTCCACACCTGTGCCTTTCAGGAGTGTCCCCTTGTTACCAAGCAATGTCCCACTTTATGACAAGACTAAATGATTATCTTTTTACTGAAATACGTAATATATGGTAAATGATACCACTGTTAGTGCGGGTTGATTAAGTCCTTCCCCGTTCTACCGGCTTACTTTGAATAATACTATTCATCATATGCAGCATCTTCAATTTTTTATTGGAGGAAGATTTCACTTTCTTCTGTTTTGCATCATTCAGACTGAAGGTGTGAAGCCCCAGGTGTCCCATCCCTGCTACCCACAGCAGTTCACCACATCTGTGAAGCTGGGGCCGGATGTCTTTGATTCTCCCTGCACTCAGAGCTACAAACCAGCCAACTTTGACCCCCAGAGGTCGGTACGAGTAGTGGGGACAGGAGACTACAGGAGCTGCCTGGACAATGTACAAAAGCTGTTCTCCTTCGAGAACTGCTCTTACTCCAAGTGCTCCTTTAATGGAGTCTTCCAGCCCAGCGTGAGAGGAAGCTTTATGGTGAGTGAGCCTCGAGTGAGACAGCAGGTGCAAAGTAAAACTATATCTTTAAGTTTGTGGCATTATTGGCTTGACAGTGTGCCATCTTCTCCACAGGCATTCTCTGCCTTCTTCTTCACTCAGACCTATATCAACAGCCTCTCCAACATCTCCATCACCTCCCCCAGTCGACTGAAGGAGGCCATTCAACTGGTCTGCAACATGACCATCTCTGAGGTACTCTCTCTCTCTCTGAGCCCAGCCAATAAAAACAAGTTCATGTTGAAACCCACCAGATAGATCTAATTTAAACCCCAAAACCTTTATGTTATCTGCCTTTCATTTCAATATTCTCGAAATGCTGGACAACATTACGAATAAGATTGGACTAACACAATCAACATCTTATCTCCATTCATAGATGACAGCAAAGTTCAAGCAGAAAGAGAAGTACATGAAGAATGTCTGCGCCGTCTCCAATTTCGTCCAGGTCCTCTTACTGCAGGGCTACGGTTTTGATAACCACTCCCTTCCGTCCATCTCTTTTGAGAAAAAGGTCAGGAGTAAAAGGAAATAAATGACTTTGTATTTTCCATTCGTTGGAATCGAGTCTGGGTTGAAATGAATATAACCCATGTACTGCTGTAAATGTCCCCTCTGTGTGACTAACAAAGGTCACCTGATTCTGATTCTGTACCTGAATCAGTCTCCTTGTATCAGTGGTCCTCTTCTGTCTTTCAGGCAGGGGGAGCCTCAGTAGGCTGGGCTCTGGGGTTCATGCTGAGTCTGAGCAGTATGGTCCCAGCAGAGAGACTCGGGCTGATGAAGGCTCTGCCCCCAGGGCCCTGGGCTGGCATTCTTTTCCTCTTCATCACCCTCCTCCTCATTGCACTGGGATACCTTCTGATGATCTACAGAAGCAGAAAGACTAAAGAAGGGATGGTGTAAGAGCATGGGGGCACACCTCCCAGTCCAATTCTTACTCTCTTAGAGTATAGACATGTCCGTCCAAAGCTTTCAATGTCTTGGCAACAAAAAAAATCTTTGTTACACTGTTGTTTTTGTGCATTAAGCTGAAATCACTAAACATTTTGTCTGCACAATTATATTTTCAAATCTTCTACTTTTCCACTTGCTTGTGGAGAACTGCTTTGGTGTGTGTACAATTAAACAACAGAATAAACCATGCTTTTCTATGATTCATGATATAATAGTACACCCACTTACATGAGCACATTAGGCAGCAGCCTACTTTCTCTGTGTTCTCGACAGAAACAGCCCACACACACGTGCTGCAGAAGAGGCAACACTGACTGATATCATTGCAAACATTGCAAGTATATTATAAATATGTCACCCTTTAGTTTTTGTTCACATACAATGCTCCCCTCCAACACATTTTTTTTTTTTAAACTATGAGCCATCTACTGAAAGAATGCATTAAAAATAATAGTTTAATGTAGTTTACTACAACAACGCTGTTTAGAATAAGCAACAATTGACTCATTTAAAGTTCAGCATAATTGAGTATTTGTTTCCCTCGGAGAATAAAAGGACAATCAATCAATTGCTTTGATCATTTCTAGCAATAAAATGTAAAGCGTGTACTTGTAATAGTAGTTGGAATATGTATCAGAGAACAGGGATACCAAATGAAGGGACTAGGTCTCACAGGAAAGCGACATGGTAAAAAAAACATTTAATAAAAAAGTAGCAGGAGGAGAAATAACACATTGGAGTGTAGTGGAAGTGGATCATGCAGTATGCTTGGTTGTTATTATTATTATTAGTCAGTCAACTTTATTGTCAATCCTCTGTGTGTGATACAAAGGGGGAGATCGGAATTCTGTGTTATCACAATCCCAATAATAATAACAATAACTCCCCCCCATTCTTCAAGACGCGTAGTGGCGGGTATTTACGCACTTAAAGCCCGCTGGACCGAGAGAGGCGACCAGGTAACCGGCAACCCCCCTGAACCACGGAAGTGCTAATAATAATAATTCCTTACATTTATTATAGCGCTTTTTCAATGACTCAAAGCGCTTTACATATACACACATTACACATATATCTACATGCAATAGTCACTGTGGACAATACCCACAGGAGCAAGTTCAGGTGAAGTGTCTTGCCCAAGGACACACCTTTACAGACGGAGCAGCGGCGGGTTTCACCCCTTGATCTGATGATCATTGCACAGCGCACTGCGCCACACCGTCCATCTTCACGCCTCGAGGTCATCGAGGCGCTTTTACAAGTACACATTGGTGTCATACATGTACTGTGGACAATACCCACAGGAGCAAATCCGGGTGAAGTGTCTTGTCCAAGGACACAACGGCCTGACGCAGGGGCCGCAGGAGCGGGTTTCGAACTGGAGTTCCGCAGCACCCCCTTGATCTGATGATCAGATGCACAGACCACTGCGCCACCCGAGCAAGTTTAGGGAAAGGGGAAAGTGAAGCTCTAACCGCCGTACCCCAACACTATCAAGGCCCCTCCAGACGAAACCCAAAGGGGAAACGCCTCTTGAACCTACCAGGGGACACACCCCTACAGTATTGTATAAACAGGCGGGACACCACTACCTCCTATGTTTCAGCGAATATTAAGAAAAAAACAGACGACAGCTACACTCTAAAAAATGCTGGGTTATTTCTATAAACACATTGCTGGGTTGATTTGGCTGGGTCATAAGTATGGGTTATGTGGGTACTGTAAACACACTGGTGGGTTGTTCACGCTGGGTCAAAGGGGTTATTAGGGCTGCAATTGCAGTTGAACACCTGCCTGGGTTATTTTTAACCCAGAGGTTGCTTTGTTCATTTTCCCACTTCTGAATCATTCTGGAACCATCTTTTTTGTCATTTCTCACAACACAAGGTATGTAACCTATATTTTATCACTATATTTTACCTATATTTATATAATTATACAATTCTATAACTTGTTGAATCACTAGTAAGTGCTTTTGAAAAACCACTAATCAGCCAGTGATTTCACAGAATCACCAGTGTTCTTGCAAAACCACTGATTTCTCACATTCACTGTGACATATAGGCTACAGTATGTACACTGAACAAACATATAAATGCAACACTTTTGTTTTTGCTCCCATTGTTCATGAGATGAACTCAAAGATCTAAAACATTTTCTTTATACACAAAATAACCATTTCTCTCAAATATTGTTCACAAATCTGAAAAAATCTGTGATAGTGAGCACTTCTCCTTTGCCGAGATAATCCATCCCACCTCACAGGTGTGGCATATCAAGATGCTGATTAGACAGCATAGTTATTGCACAGGTGTGCCTTAGGCTGGCCACAATAAAAGGCCACTCTGAAACGTGCAGTTTTATCACACAGCACAATGCCACAGATGTTGCAAGTTTTGAGGGAGCACGCAATTGGCATGCTGACAGCAGGAATGTCCACCAGAGCTGTTGCCCGTGAATTGAATGTTCATTTCTCTACCATAAGCCGTCTCCAAAGGCGTTTCAGAGAATTTGGCAGTACATCCAACCGGCCTCACAACCGCAGACCACGTGTAACCACACCAGCCCAGGACCTCCACATCCAGCATGTTCACCTCCAAGATCGTCTGAGACCAGCCACTCGGACAGCTGCTGCAACAATCGGTTTGCATAACCAAAGAATTTCTGCACAAACTGTCAGAAACCGTCTCAGGGAAGCTCATCTGCATGCTCGTCGTCCTCATCGGGGTCTCCACCTGACTCCGGTTCGTCGTCGTAACCGACTTGAGTGGGCAAATGCTCACATTCGATGGCGTCTGGCACGTTGGAGAGGTGTTCTCTTCACGGACGAATCCCGGTTTTCACTGTTCAGGGCAGATGGCAGACAGCGTGTGTGGCGTCGTGTGGGTGAGCGGTTTTCTGATGTCAATGTTGTGAATCGAGTGGCCCATGGTGGTGGTGGGGTTATGGTATGGGCAGGCGTATGCTATGGACGACGAACACAGGTGCATTTTATTGATGGCATTGTGAATGCACAGAGATACCGTGACGAGATCCTGAGGCCCATTGTTGTGCCATTCATCCACGACCATCACCTCATGTTGCAGCATGTTGATGCACGGCCCCATGTTGCAGCATGATAATGCACGGCCCCATGTTGCAAGGATCTGTACACAATTCCTGGAGGCTGAAAACATCCCAGTTCTTGCATGGCCAGCATACTCACCGGACATGTCACCCATTGAGCATGTTTGGGATGCTCTGGATCGGCGTATACGACAGCGTGTTCCAGTTCCTGCCAATATCCAGCAACTTGGCACAGCCATTGAAGAGGAGTGGACCAACATTCCGCACAAAAGTGTTGCATTTATATTTTTGTTCAGTGTATGAATCACAATCGGTGTGCACACCAGATTGGAGGCAGCAGCTTGTCCATTTGAAGGGTTGGAATTCAAACGGATGTAGTATTTTGTAAAGTCAGGCAACTTAATTGACCCTGTAGAGGAGGCGTTCAGTGTCTTTTGTGCAGTGCTACTGGGACAGTTAGACCGGCTTTACTTCAAGATAACATTTCACACCGTATGTACTGTAGTTGGGTGGAAACCTTAAAAAGTATATGAAAAAACATTATTTTTCAGGGATTTTTAAAAAAAAAAATATTCTGTATACAGTGTTCAACCACTTTGGGTCATATTGGTAATAGTACTCAAACATTTTTACTGAATCTGTCTGATGCTGGTCTGACGTCATCACGTATGTGCTCCGCCCCCGACGTGCCTAGACGTTCTATGGTTATTTCCCTCTTTATTATGAACGCGCATCTAACCCACGGGACGTTCAAGTTACGTGTTCAGCACTATGCGTTTGTCTTTACCCATGGATGCACAATAACAACGGACCATATCGCCTTACTGCCAGCCCACGGAGCTGTAATAATGGCAACCCAGTCTCACGGCATTTCGTGTTCACCAACACGATTTTTAATCTATTGATTCGTGTTCACCATCACGATTTGCCCCTTTTTTTCGTGTTGCACAGGACGATTTTAAAAGCAATGTATTTCTACTGGTAACGTGTTTCGTGCCTGCAGGCTGCAGCACGTCTTTTTCTCCGGTCGGGTCGTGGAAGACCGGAAGCTGTGTGGTTCATAAAAACATGTTCTTACTCAATATCAAGCCACAATTATTGCTTTTATTTTAAATCGTATAATTTCAGACTTTTGTTGCCGTCTGTGAGGAAAATAAACGGGGCTCAGAGCCTCAGGATACTGAAATCTGTATTTAAAAAAAAAAAAATGTCCTTCTAATTTGTTATTCTTTTCAAAATAACACACTGTTATTTACTCACCAATAACACACAATTATCCTTGCTTTTATTTATTGGTTTAATTCCATAACCTCGGGCTTTTTTGGTGTCCGTCAGGAACTGAATTTCAAAATAAAAATAACCGGAAACAGACGTAGGCCTATAAGGGACATTTCGAGCATCATTGCGATTGTCAACATTTCTGAGTTTAGGATGGCCGAAGACACTACACTACCCATAATCCCCAGCTATCGTGTAGGACTACAGTTCCCGTAAGGATACCAGAGCGTCAAACAGCTGTGTGAAATGGAACTAAACCACGCCAGAATATCCAAAACTGGAATCGAACACCCCCCCAGAACTACACATGCTGGCTATTGTGTTTCGCAAAATGTTCTATGGGACGTCTCTACTGAACGTTTTCGTTTTTCCCACAATTAGAAGTTGCCATTATTAAACACATTGGTGTTATCAAAACATATAATTAATAAATGGGTGAAAATCGCTTGTGTCCATAATGCGCAGCATTATATTAATGCCGTATACCCACATGACAGCTCATTGCTACTTTGTAATTCTACTCCACTACAATTCAGAGGTTAACCTGGTATTTTTACTCCACTGCATTTATTTGAGTTACTTTGCAGATTCTGATTAATTATGTGAAATATAAACAACCCTTAAATCAGACTTTAGTTACACCTGAGTAAAATTCAGGTAAGGTGATTGTCAAGTGCCAACAATCAGGAGAGATATTTGATAGTTGGTGCTTGAGAAGACTAAACATGTATCTGCAATTGACATGAATGGAAACAAGTAATCAAGTATATTCATTACTCGTTATTCTCTACTAATAGTTCATTAAAGACTGTATATTATGGCTATTTTGCACATCCCTTTCAAGATTTTCAAAGGTTTATTGACATATCATATACACAACTATGGTGTAGTTATGCAATGAATGAAAAACTTGGGTCACAGGTTCCTCAACAGTGCATTACAAGACATCTATCAATATGTGTGTACCTCCACCATTAAACTGTCATATTCTGCACATTTCTTATTCTATCTACATACATAAGAGTATAATTAATGTGTATAACATCAGTTAAAATAAGTGCTTCAACATAGTTAACATTGCAGGAAAGCAATATATTAGACGTTAATTACTTTGTCAGGCTTAATATTTAATGTTTAAATAAAGGTTAATCCGTTTTTCTGTTTTGCACCTCCTCCTATTAATATCTGTGTACATCCTGCATTAAACTGTTTTATTGTAGAGATCACTTATAGTATCTTCTTGATTTTTTATATTCTATATTTCTATATTTATACTTTCCCCCTATGAAAGTATGTACTCTTAATATTTTTTTAATCAAATATAACACATAAAAACAATAATTCAATAACGTGCTTTAACCACTAGGAGGTGCACACAAGGTGCACACAGCCATAATAACTTTGTATTATTAGTGTGTATGTACAACATCTGAAGATGTATAGTTTTATGCATGCTTTCACATCATTTTACAGCATATTGCTATACTATTTCAGACTCAGTATTTACATTCTTACATTCAAAGAAAATCAGTAATATCTTTGAAAACTACAGTCCTTTTTTATCAGCTGTGCACCGTTATGGTGTAAATATAACCTATCTATGAATTAGATCAAATGTAAAAGTGTGAAGAGAAATTGAAGATGTTGTTTAGTTGTTGATATATTTATGATCCACGTCAAGTATTCAGTTTCGGCGCCATTTCTTCCAGTTTTTCCAAAGGTCTTCTCATCAGGGCTCTCTAAATAAAGAACTACGGCAGATCTGTAATATGTAATGCAGCCGAACCGTGTATTACAATGCCGTTATGTGATGACTTTCAAAGAGAAAAGCAAGAGCACTCGGAATTAAGTATTATTTTTAGGGCTGTCAAACGATTACAATTTTTAATCAGATTAATCACAGCTTAAAAATTAATTAATCATGATTAATCACCATTCGAACTATGTCCAAAATATGCCATTTATTTATGTATATTGTTGTGGGAATGGAAAGATAAATGAAAGCAGGCGGATATATCCATTTAACATACAGTATCTATGTTTATTATAAAAAAAATTCTGTGTGTCAAAATGAAAGACAGCCCACACACCTATCAATCATCAAACCGTGGGGTCTTAATTCATTACGTGTTGATTTCTATCAACGGGGGAGTACTTCAGGAAAGTCGACAGAGGGGGGGCTAGTGGAGTACTTCGTGACCACAGAGTGTGAACGTTGTGATCAGCTGTTTTAGCACAGTTCTCCAGTGAAGGGGGGGGGGGGAAGTTTCCCTCTGCAGCCGGTTGGCGTAGTTTTGGCACAGTTCCGTTGTACAGACCGACGTTAACAGCAGCCCTGTCTGTGCACACGGAGACCGACTCTGTCGTCCGGTGATCTAACCGCCTTCTGGAAAAGCTTCACAAGTACGTCGGTACGCAAATGCGCTTTGTGACACAAGTGACGGTACGCATTTCAGATTACGCACATAACCTGCGTACCAGTTATGTGCACCCCTGTACCGGAGCCATATTATTACTATTATATGGCTCTGCCCTGTACTACAGCAAGAGTATTCTCCGTCGGGACTTCCTGCAACAACACCACGCCGTTATCAAAGATGTTCTATTGAGAAGACGATCACTACGTGACAAAAGTTTTCAAAGCCGTGGCTACTGAAATCAATCTTACTAACTGCTGTCTGTGCAATTTACTCCGCGCGAGTTGGCAGACTTTATTTTGCTTACTTTAACATCATTTTTCATGGTGGGGCTAAGCCATTTCTTGGTATGGGTGTAGCCTACCCCAGCCATACCCTGGCGCTGCCACTGGTGGCACGTATGGGGCGGGCCATTCTGCACATGCGTTAAATGCGTTAAATATTTTAACGCAATTAATTCAAAAAATTAATTACCGCCGTTAACGCGATAATTTTGACAGCACTAATTATTTTATACTTTTAAAATGTTTTCCGGATTTCATATAATATAAACACCAAATCCCAGCATGCATTGCGGCTAACACATCCAATCAGCGAGCTTAAAACATAGCTGAGGATCTTGGGTAATCGCTCGAAATGCCTACGTCTGTTTTCTGTTATATTTATTTTGAAATTCAGTTCCTGACGGACGCCAAAAAAGCCCGAGATTATGGAATTAAACCAATAAATAAAAGCAAGATTAATTGTGTGTTATTGGTGAGTAAATAACAGTGTGTTATTTTGAAAAGAATAACAAATTAGAAGGAGAAAAAGATTTAAAAAATACAGATTTCAGTATCCTGAGGCTCTGAGCCCCATTTATTTTCCTCACAGACGACAACAAAAGTCCGAAATTATACGATTTAAAATAAAAGCAATAACTGTGGCTTGATATTGAGTAAGAACATGTTTTTATGAACCACACAGCTTCCGGTCTTCCACGACCCGACCGGAGAAAAAGACGTGCTGCAGCCTGCAGGCACGAAACACACTAGGCTTGTTTGAGACAAGCAAAACCTGCGCAGACCTGCGCAGTTGCGATTGTCGAGAACTTTCAAGATGGCTGAGTGAGAAGCAGCAACCTTGCAGGTGTAGGGCTGAAGTCGAATAGTCCATTTAGCTTAGGAACCTTCCTAAAGGAGTGAAATGACCCGGAAGTCCCTCAGTGGCAGCCATGATAAGTGCCGTTCGAATTCTCTAGAATGATGAGAATGAAAGGAAAGGAGGTTTCAAACTTCCTTTATAACCTCCTTTAGCTTAGGAACCACTGGACCTGCCTAACCGACAGGAGAAGCGAAAATGCTGCCCCACAATGCCTTGCAGCCGCAGCATTTGCCGTCACTCGAGTCTCGGCCGTTCACGGAAACAACCGATTATGACCGAGAAATGATATCATGAAAGTTACGGTGCTTATTAAGCATTTTAAAACGTAGGTGGTAAGTTGCCAAAGTGCTTTGTTTTGAACGTTCATCAGTATTATAATCAAAAAGAGAAATATGAACGTTAGTTTTCACTGAAATTATCAAATAAAGTCAACATTTCAGTCTTTACTGAGCTGTGTGGGGTTTGTTCAACTTTTAAAAGATGTTTGAATGGTGATATACACACTGATAGATGTTAAGGACTAACGTTTATAATAAATACATCTGTATTGATTTTAAGATCTTTAGTTCATACAATCATACTACGTATTGGGATCATTATATTAATGTGGACCGGAGGGAGAGGGTGACGAGCATAAGTTTCACTTTCCTTTTTTATTTCAATTCCAACTTTGGTCATGAAGAATATGTTTCTCTGTTGTCCACGTTCATAAAGCAAAGCAGCAGCATCAGAGCACGGTGCAGAGTCTCTAGATGAGTTCACAGGAGTCCCTCGTTCTTATTAAACATCCATGTTGTCGTCCGCTGTATAGAAAACTGTGGTTTCCATGGTTTCCCCACAGCAGCAGACGCACACAATGACGTCCGCTGGCGCATCATAAACACGTCGGATAGTGAAAGTGCATTCGGATTCTCTAAAGTACCGCAGTCTCTTCTCCTAAGTCCTTTTGAATTCTCCTATCCACTATCCCTTAACCCCGTGACGTTTCACTCAGAGGTCAAGGAATAGACGATAGGGTTAGAACTTAGGAGCTGATTTTTAAACTATCCGACTGCAGCCCCGGTGTCACTACCCGATCCGTCACCCTGCCCGATCGGTTCTGCGCATGTGCGAGAGGGTCCGCCATGTTGGACAACTCCGGACGGCAACACCAGATGGACACTTGACACAGTGGCTTTTAGCAAAGCGCAAAAAGAAAAACCGAGAGAGATGAGTTATTGTTATTACAACGTGACTTCACTATTATTTAACAACTCTTTTTATTGGGTTCTTTTATTTGGGGTTAAGTACATTGTCAGAATAAGTGAGGAATGAATTTAACTTCTGTTAGACAGCCATATGCCATACATTTTTGCATACATTCACAGTAAATATGTATTCAGTATGATAGCTGTCAAATAAATACAATTTCAGAATCAAACAGAGCACTCTCATAAGTCATAACTCGTAACACTATCAGAGACTGGATATATCCCCCCCCCCCCCCCCCCCCCCTCTCCCCTCTGGTCGCTACAATGAGGAAAATAAATTACGGGCCAAAAGTTGTATTTACAAGTATTACAAGTAAGCAGAGGACACCAAACCAACTGAGACCTGTCTGTCCGCTGCATCTACGCACACACTGTACCACACACACCTACACACTGTACCACACGCACGCACACACACACACACACACACACACACACACACACACACACACACACACACACACACACACACACACACACACACACACACACACACACACACACACACACACACACACACACACACACACACACACACACACACACACACACACACACACACACACACACACACACACACACACGCACATACAGCTCCTAAAACAGGCTACAGCCGTTGTGTATTTTATTGTGAAGCACTAAATGGTTTTAGAAAAATATCGACTCTTTGTAGATATCTACTAAACTAAAGCAAATAAAGAGAGTAGGTCTGTTATACTGAGTGATATATATTGTACACACTGCTCTGCTTTCTGCACCTCACAGCTGTTCTCACTGTAAACATCGCGTCGCGATGAAAGCAGTTTCTAAAATAATATCCAGGGGATGCATGCAGAGCTGTCATTGGCTGAGATAAGTCCGGCCGTGCGTCACGACTCTTTGAAACATCTCTGTTCCCGGAAATGCATCCGCGAAGGAGCCGTGGAGGACCCATCAGTGTATCCTCGGTTAGAGCTCCTCCAGAGAGCCTCCTCGACGCTCGATGCTCGGTCCTCGAAGTGCATTTAGAGAAATGGGATGTCCTTCAACATGGCGCGCTAAAATTCATTTCCGGGTCACTACCGGAGGACAGAGGAGTCGAGGAGGGGGATTTGATGAAATGAGAAAGGGCCACAGTAGGCATAGATATATATATATATAAACACTAGATGGCTCACACGCGCTGCTGGCCAATGGAGACCGACGTTGCCACTTGGCCGCCATCTCGCTACAGGCAGTGCTCTCATTCATAACATTATGGTTTACTATTTAAATAACCATAGCTTGCTCAATTTTCAACCGATTTTCAAACGGTTTGGTTTTTTATAAACATCAAAGATGTAGTTATGATACTGCATACTTATAATCATGGACTTTCATATGAAAATAACATTAATCAGATAAAGCAATAGCTATACACACACACAAGGTATTTATATTAAATATTTGCCGGTGTATATATTTCCATTTATTTTATTATATTGTCAATATTTAAAATAAATTATAAATAAATTATAAAATTAAAATACATTTATATTTTATATATAAAAATCGGTCTCATGTTACCACTCTGTAAACCAAGAGTTGTTAATTGAGCAATGCCTTAGCTTGAAGAACAGGGACACAACTAATGACAATAGCATATGTTGGTATATTATTTAGACATTCACACCTTTATCAGAAGAACCAAACCAACATAAAATGTGCTCACAGACAGGCCAGTTCTGTCTAATTTATCACAATTATTTTTGACATGAGATCTTCATATCATCCTAGTTTTGTATTTAGTTTCTAGATTTGTAAACAAATCCAGAACCTTTGAAATATGTTATTGAAAAAAGACCAAGAATAATATAAACTGTACCATATGTCCTTCTGTAGTCCATGTGTGGTTTGTCTTGACTCACCCCGGCTGATATATCACAAAATCCACTGTTTAAATTGTTCCCTATATTGCCCCTATGCCCCTGTAAGGTGTCCTTGGGTGTTATGAAAGGCGGCCCCCCAACATAAATGTATTATTATTATTATTAAGAAGAACAACTTGGTGTGGTGTGGAGGGGATGTAGGAAGCAGGAGCAGGTGGGGAGAGATGGGGCTTCAAGGTTCAAGGTTATTTGTTTTAAATGTGTCTTGCACACAATAAAATAAAATACAGTATACCACAAAACCAATAAGACACACAGTGACACATGGCACACTAACAATCAATCATCGTCCAGCCTCAGCTTTGGTATTCTTTCACAACCATGTTATGGGTTTATTAGACTGAGCAAACATAAACATATGTGGTGATCCCACGGGTTCTTGTTTGCAGACAGCGGCGATTGGAGCATCCGTAGGCTGCACAAAAGTCCGGCATAGTCAGGTACTTCTGTAAACACAAAGCCAGCAAATTCCTGTATCATAATGCAAGATGTTTTTAACAAGCCAAACCACTTGGAAGAAATCATGTGTAACTTAAGTTATGTTGAAAAGAAAGAGCAGTGCTGCCTCTCCCACTGGTGTAAAGTTGCTGGGTCAACTTTGTAATACTAGGTCTCACTGACAGCCTCTTGTTATTAGCCAGCTAATAAATACAACCACATACACAAAGAAAAGCTGCAATTTCAACATGTCCAAGCATCCTGTATCATAGCCATGCTAATAATGTTTATAATAAACCAAACCGTTTGTAAATCAGTCAAGATTTCAGCGAGTTAAGAGTATTTTTGTGCCGATCACTCACCTGACAACAGCTACCATAACGCGAATCAGAGTAACTGTTGACTGTAGCAAGATGGCGGCCAGTCAGCTACGCTGGAAAATCTCCCATGAGCCATCTAGTGTTTATATCATAGACTGTATATATAAATGGACGTAGGGTCCGTGACGTCACCCATAGGATTCTGCAGAGTTGCCGTGAAGCCCTTAGTAGGCGGAGTCGGCCACTAACGGCTCGACAGCGACGTCAGAGTCTAACGGCCCCTACACACGGCGGCGTGCGTTGCCGCTTGGCGGTGGGCGTGTCTTGAGCTTGGGGAATCAACGCGAGCAGCCCGACCAACAACCAACCACATGAATGTCCCGCCCCGGACATACAAAGCAAAGCATTCATGCTACATCCATGCTGGCTAAATATACTGTCTATGCTTGCTAGCTGTCCATTCAAACGAAGTACACTGGATATAAACTCCCCAAACAAGCGAAAACCTACCAGTTTCCCCCACTGTCTCTGCCACCTCCCCCCATGCCTGGCTCCTCCGGTTTTTATCCCTGTATGTTCCCTACCGCCACGATCATTTTCTCCTCCTTTTGTTGACATATGGGAAATAACTGCGGCCTGGCTCTCCCAACATACACCTGGTTTGATTGGCTACTGCTTGTACTGTCAGATTTACATACGAGGGATTTGATTGGCTGACGCCTCCGTTGAGGCGGCAAAAGTAGAACATTGCTCTACTTTTGCAGCGAGCACCTCGAGAGAAGCTACGCTTTACTACCAGAATGCAGTTCGGCGAATCGTGACGTCACCCCATTCAAAGTGAATGGGTAGAAGCGTTGAAGCGGCAACGCACGCCGCCGTGTGTAGGGGCCGTAACTCCCGCCTTCTCCCGCCTGCTCCAAATAAGGGCAAAGAGGCGGTGCTGAGGCGGAGCCGAGGTTGGACAGGGCGGGACCTGCTGCCACCGAGCGTGACGTTCCAGACCTAGCTCAGGCTAAGAAGCTAAGCTAACATGCTCTATTCAGTATTAAGCTAACAACCTATGCTAACAACCCAGCTTGAGGTCACTGCTCCTCGTTCCCGGCATATTCTGAAGGTAAGATACCCTGTAACTTTACAAAACTTGTTCTTTTGATTTAAATGTTCTTGAACCTACACTATACAATTGTTTTTTAAGTGCTTCACCGTTTTTCAAATATAAATGTCATTTGTAACTAAACTTTGTAAACTAGCAGAGATATGGCCAGTGTTGCGTGAATTAAATGTGATTAATGAAATATGACTGTAGAAAAAGAAAGGTGCTTTTATATTGATTAAACCATTTTTATTTATTTCAGCATTAAGAAAAATGAAGATGGCAACCTCCTCCACGCCAAACTGCACAACCTGTAAGTTGATGGTCCTGGCTTACTTTACATGACTTCAGATGGTTGACATTACACACAAACATACTATACATATACATGTGTGCACAATTGTAGATAAACAGCACACAGTATATAAATATATATATATAAACTGTGTGCTGTTAATCTGTTTTTTGAGGTTTTGCTCTCTTGTTACTTTTAACCATACAGGTGTGATTTCATAGTTATTTTGCATGTTATTGTCAAAGGAACAAAATGAGAAACCCTTTATAATTGATTTGATATTCCTCATGATCTGAAGCATGTGTTGCTCTCATTTATTTTCCTCCCATAGTGACTGTATGGATAATCGGAGACAGCTATGTCCGGCATGGAGCCCAGAGAGCTACAGAGACCATCGGCAGCAACCTTGGCCTCGACCTGAGGGTGTGCTGGTTCGGTTGGGGTGGACTGCGCTGGAGAGGTGTCCTCCCTTTCTTTTCCTACTCCCCGCGAGGAAGAGCAGTCCCGGATGTCCTCCTCATCCACTGTGGCGGCAATGACTTGGGGGATGTGCCCAGTGTTCAGTTGCTGAACCAGATGAAGGAGGACCTGCACCAGCTTCACCATCGGCACCCTGGCATGAAGATCATGCTCTCCCAGATGAACCAGAGGCGCCGGTGGAGGGCTGGTGCAAATCCTGTCAAAATGGACAAGGCCCGGAAGTTTGTTAACAGTGTTATGGCTACTTTTGTTCATAGCCTAAATGGTGCCATTGTTGACCACTCCAACATTAGACATGACAGTCCTGGGCTGTTTTTGCGAGATGGAGTTAATTTCACCCCTTGGGGAAATGATATTTTTTGTAAAGTCACTAGCCAATTGCCTGAAAGACCACCTCCAAAGACTGTGAACTGCTAAAATGTCAGTATCACTGTTTTTGGATTTGGCCTTTAGAGTATGTATTCTAAGGCCCTTGCTAAACCCAGACTGTCATGGCTAATGTTGAGTTAGATATTACATCTGTAGCCATAACACTGTTAACATGGCTGCTCTTCCTCTTCCCCACATCCCACCCCCCCTCTTCCCCCAATGGACTCTGTAGCTCTCCAGGCCCATGCTGGGCATGGCTGTCTGTCAAACCTTTTATTTTGTATTTGTTATGATGTTTTTTGTTATTTTATTTGTTAAAATAATTATGTATTTATGTAAATATTGAAAATAAATTACATTCATATTTTCCCTTCTTTTGTCTACTGCTTACTGAAAATGTTAGCTATCACATCCAAATGGGACTATCAAATGAAAGGATAAGCTTACCATACAATACAGAAAACATTACACATTAAGGCTCAACTCTTTTCCCAAGCCGGAGCAGTCTGAAAAGAGTCCCAAGTTTAAAAACACAAAATCTTGACAATGAATACTACGCTGTCATTTGTCAGTGACAATGCAAACAACAGGAAGGTCTCCCCTAGTCCCATGTATGTTGGCATCAATGTCATAAGCATACCATAGAATGTAATTATGAAGTGCAATACCCACAATCCCTACAGGGTCGTACCGTCACAGAAGATAATACCTTTTAGAGAGTTTCTAAATTTTTCAGTATGCAGATAAATATTTGTTTTACAATAGAACCTTTTTTCTCTATAAATGTTCCCACATGTTGTGAGCATCTACTTTAAATCTTTTGTCAACAAATAAAAAACATCTTAATTTCCTTTAGGACAACATTTTGTTCATAACACCACTACATTAACAACAAGCATAGGAAAATGATAACTGTCAACATTTAAGATTGTGCTTTTACTCTTTATTTAATCAGATCTATTTACATTGAAAATGTGATAAATACACAAGCCACATTGAAAGTTACATCTTGCATTTTATGAAAAGTAAAGGTTTCGAATCATTGTATGACTTAAAGGGATAGTGGAAATCCGCGAATTTTGGGTTTAACTTATGTATTTTTATTAAAAATAAGCATAATAAACCATTTTTTTAAATTTCATGCGCCTAGTTTCATTTTATTTTCAATTTTACTGCTCCCGACCACGCCCTCTCAATGAAACGAAATACTTCGGGAATCTTCAGGTGATGACGAAAACAAAGGAAGACGGGCACAAACATTGGACGAGGCACGAGTATTTTATTATGTTTTCTGGCTGATTTAATGCATCATTAGCCTGTACCATTGTGTACAACGCCATTTATTGCCTGTCGATTAGGCGACCGGAGGCCTCGTCATCCGATAATCCGGTACACAGTGTCGAATGTGTACACTACAGTCATCATATAGACATGATAGACTAACAGTACTGTGAGTACAGCCTACACTTGACAGGCAGCCTGGCTAGCCTAGGATTAGGACCATACTACGTCAAAAGACCGATTGGCTCTAGCTGTATATCATGCTAGTATACAATTCATTTACATTTATTCATGTAATTAATGCCCATAAGGCTGTTACATATACAATAATAAATGTGACAAGATAATTTACGTGAACCTGACCCTGGTATGTTATGAAATGTACCCATGCAGTCATCCTCGGGCATAGCCATAGGCCTACAGTGCATGCATGCCAACTTTTGCAATATATAATATAGCGCCTAGAGTGAGCTATGCTTAGGGACCTACCAGTCAAGATTATTTGTGCGTAGGGGTGCATCATCTGGCGCCTGGTCCTGGTCATCCTCGCCATTGCCCATGCCGTGAACTAACTCCATCACCTCGGGCTCGAACAAATAAGGACGTAATGGTCCATCGTCTGGCTCAATATTCTCACCATCGTCGCTTACTGAACCGGATTCAGATTCAGTTCCTAAAACTACATTTTCGCAGGAAAGCCGAGAGGATGTTTCTGACTCGCTATCATCACTGGATAGCTCGTACAATCCTTCTTCTTTGTCTGGTATATTTGCCCTTCCACGTTCATTCTGCATAGACGCCATGGTTTGTTATTGTTTCGTCTTCCTGAGTTTTCCTCACTTCCGGTTTGGCTGACTCGATCATTTCGTTTCTAAAAAAGTTCGGGGAAGCTGCAATAAAGTGCTTCTAACATGCGTAAGGCAATTATTATATTTTTTTAATCAGGTGTGATTGTTTTGGTACGTAATTATGCTTGTATATAAGTTAAAACGAAACTATTTGGGGTTCAATTTCCACTATCCCTTTAAGTACACTACAAAATAAATTAAAGATGTGCAACAACTGTATCAGTAATTAAAATGATATAACTTATGCACAGGCTTGGGAGGGCTACTTGCCAAAAACACAACCAGTAACTTCATGTGAGTATCAAGATATAAAAGTAATGTAACCTGATAACTTTCTTTTTGTTTTGGATTACTTCAATATCAAATGCAATGCAAATAAACACAGGAGAGAAGAAATATGAATATGATTTTTTTACTTAAAATGTATAATATAATACCATAAAGCAGATTCAGGCAGTAGGTGTAGAGATTCACAATGAAAGTATTATCCTCCAGAACAGTACGGCTTCCAGAGAAGAGGTACCATTTGATCATTTTACAACAACCACTATCTGCTCTTTTTAGGTTTTGAATAAGATTGTAATCCTGAGTTTCCCTATTATTAAAAAAAGTAAAACTAATCCGATTACATCTCTTCCTATGTAACTAAGGATTACACTTTCATTTTTTTCTATACGATCTTGATTCGTGTTCGATGTAATCCATTACTATCTAAGCCAATACAAGTCATAACTTTTGGAAAATTGTCTCAAGTTATAAATTATGCCTTCAATCTCTTTCACGTGGAGAAGACATCCCATTGGCCGAGGCGTTGCAACTTCCCTCAAGCGTCCTACATGAAAGAAAGATCACATGTTAGAAATGTGTGCACAAACTATTCAGTATGACCCGTCTTAGTTTAAAGCCCAAGTGTGAGAGTGAACAGAGGCGGAGTCTGTTTGTTGGCTGCTGCTGCCCAAACCAACACCCTCCTCACAAGCATTGACTGTTGGAATGTCATTATGCTCCACATGTGGAACAACAAAGGCTTCTTCAGGTGTGCCTTGTATCATAATGATGTTGCTCTGATCAGCAGCAAGACTGTTTTCACCACTACCATGGTCTACATCTGCAACCTCCTCATTGCTGTTAACAGTCGAACTAGGAGTGTCACTTACCTCGTCATTGCTACTCACCTGCTTTTCCTTCCAGGCTGTTGTTCTTTGGTGAAATAGAAAATGGTGGGCACTGCAGTGTTTTTCAGGCATCTCCTTCCCTAATAAAAATAATAAACAAAAACACATAAAATAACTTTTTGAGGTCTGTAGATATTCAACTTCCTTTTGAATAATGTTGTTTTAAATGTAAGAGTGCATTATAAAAGACAATAGAGGGCCAACATGTTAACTATGCAGTTAATCCATTCAACAATTACGTGTTTCCAAGATTCAGATTCAAAGGATTTATGTCATAGCACATAGGCTACAGTGTGGGAATGGCAATGAAAATCATCTGTCCCGAGCTCCTCCAACAATGCAACAGTTATATAAGACATAAAACAATAAAAGAAATTCAAAATTAAATTAAGAATAATAAATTAGTACAGGCAGAAATCTATATACACGTAAATATAATAAGACATATGCAAGAACAGAATGTAAAGATAAATATTGTATAGTAAAATTAAATTAAATAATTTTTTTTTTACAGTGATAGCTGTTAAGATAAATAAGTTATAAGATGACAACAGATGAATGAATGTTGCTATTAAAATAATGTAAAAAAAAGGTAATATAATTCATCTGTTTTTAACATAGAGTATGTGGGGGGAAATGGCAATTCTCTATCTATGATAAAGAGTCTTTGCATAAATTGAAGAGAAATGTGATGGTTTGCAAACAAATCGATTTCTATTTTTCTTTACTTAACTGGCAAAATCTTAATTTGGCCTTTAATAAAAAGAACATTACTCATCACTGATGTGCAAGCTGTGCCATAACAATTATTTAGCATTGTATAATGTATAACATGTATTTAATTAGTAACAACAATTTACACTCACAAATGGAACCAAGTTATTTTGTTTTTAAAAAAGGATCTGTACCCATGAGTCCGTGCTGAAGGGATGACTCTCAAAGTGTGCACTGCACAGGCGAGAAGAAACGTTGGGGGTCCATGTATTCCTCCGGATGTTCAGCACCCACTGGTCCAGCCTGTCTGGATCACCGAAAGGAAACCTTTATTCAAAAATACATGAAAACCGACCCAAAGACAACAGGAGGGTTAATGCCATATTCACTTAGTAACGCATGAACAACTTTTACAAATATTTCTATATAGTCTGTGTTGGTAAATGTAATCTAGGTTGCACATTTCCTGCTGAAATACATGCATGGGCCTACCAAGTTACTGCGTGGCACTTTGGTTTTGATAAAACAGTGTAGTTCCACTATATAAACGTTACATTCATAATCAAACGAGATAATATGCAAGATAAATAGCTATTTGTTGTTATTCTTAATGCTTGTCATTCACACGTTAATAAAATAAAATAAGTACCGATACATAGCAGAACAATTGTGGCGATGTTCAGCTTAATAAGCCTTGTTCAACATCATTTCTTTAGCTAATACTATAGCGGGCTGCAGGCGAACCAAGTCCGCATTTCGCTGCATTCCTTGATCTCCAGTTATAACGCCGGGCTCCGCCGCTGGCCGAAGCTAACGGAGCCGCAAAGGGCTAGCTACGGCTCCGGTTAGCTTCGGCGGCGGACTCCGGCGGCCACCACTGGGATAATTGGGTCCCCTTTTAACATTTGCTCCCATTTAGCATTATGGGCGTCATAGCCATAGACTATAAAAGTCTTACCCAAGGCTGAATCATAAACTAAACTGTATATATATATATACACATGCATAAAGGGTTACGTCCTTAGCTGGCTACATAACAAGCTAAGCTAACAAGCACACAAACACCTGCTAACGGGGTTAACATGTATAATATTATCATTTTACTCACCGAAAAAAGCTGTGAGTAGACTTCTTGGAAGTTCTGTTAGTACATTCAAGCGCACAGCACGACATCTTAATTGTCTGGTATATCACCACGAACACGGCTAAAGCTAAAGGGTCAAGTACAGTACTATGACTAACTAACGTTGTAGCCTCTATGGTTGTAGCCTAGCAGAGTGGACAAGTTGCTGTTAGCTGACAGTGAGGCACGTATCTGTCAATCAAAGTGACCACGCCCTAATGTATGCACAAACTTTAAGACCTAATATAAATAAAAGGGTCGCGTTAGAAAACAATTCACTCACAGATCCATAATCATGAAGGTGGAATCTAACTATATCGATAATAAAATGTATGGAGCCAGGGAGAGAAACATGTTTTTTTCTGCTGTAAAGTTGGGCATTTTAACATGGGTTCTATGGAAATTGCTCCTTTCTGCAGCCATCGCCTATCGGCCAATATATGAACTGCAGTGTGTGGCACTTCCGTATTGGCTTCCCGGCTCTTCCCCAGAGTTTGCCGCTTGGTTTATATACATAGATATATATAAACACTAGATGGCTCATGGGAGATTTTCCAGTGTAGCTGACTGGCCGCCATCTTGCTACAGTCAACAGTTACTCTGATTCGCGTTATGGTAGCTGTTGTAAGGTGAGTGATCTGCACAAAAATACTCTTAACTCGCTGAAATCTTGACTGATTTACAAACGGTTTGGTTTATTATAAACATTATTAGCATGGCTATGATACAGGATGCTTGGACATGTTGAAATTGCAGCTTTTCTTTGTGTATGTGGTTGTATTTATTAGCTGGCTAATAACAAGAGGCTGTGAGTGAGACCTAGTATTACAAAGTTCACCCAGCAACTTTACACCAGTGGGAGAGGCAGCACTGCTCTTTCTTTTCAACATAACTTAAGTTACACATGATTTGTTCCAAGTGGTTTGGCTTGTTAAAAACATCTTGCATTATGATACAGGAATTTGCTGGCTTTGTGTTTACAGAAGTACCTGACTATGCCGGACTTTTGTGCAGCCTACGGATGCTCCAATCGCCGCTGTCTGCAAACAAGAACCTGTGGGATCACCACATATGTTTATGTTTGCTCAGTCTAATAAACCCATAACATGGTTGTGAAAGAATACCAAAGCTGAGGCTGGACGATGATTGATTGTTAGTGTGCCATGTGTCACTGTGTGTCTTATTGGTTTTGTGGTATACTGTATTTTATTTTATTGTGTGCAAGACACATTTAAAACAAATAATCTTGAACCTTGAAGCCCCATCTCTCCCCACCTGCTCCTGCTTCCCACATCCCCTCCACACCACACCAAGTTGTTCTTCTTAATAATAATAATACATTTATGTTGGGGGGCCGCCTTTCATAACACCCAAGGACACCTTACAGGGGCATAGGGGCAATATAGGGAACAATTTAAACAGTGGATTTTGTGATATATCAGCCGGGGTGAGTCAAGACAAACCACACATGGACTACAGAAGGACATATGGTACAGTTTATATTATTCTTGGTCTTTTTTCAATAACATATTTCAAAGGTTCTGGATTTGTTTACAAATCTAGAAACTAAATACAAAACTAGGATGATATGAAGATCTCATGTCAAAAATAATTGTGATAAATTAGACAGAACTGGCCTGTCTGTGAGCACATTTTATGTTGGTTTGGTTCTTCTGATAAAGGTGTGAATATCTAAATAATATACCAACATATGCTATTGTCATTAGTTGTGTCCCTGTTCTTCAAGCTAAGGCATTGCTCAATTAACAACTCTTGGTTTACAGAGTGGTAACATGAGACCGATTTTTATATATAAAATATAAATGTATTTTAATTTTATAATTATTTATAATTTATTTTAAATATTGACAATATAATAAAATAAATGGAAATATATACACCGGCAAATATTTAATATAAATACCTTGTGTGTGTGTATAGCTATTGCTTTATCTGATTAATGTTATTTTCATATGAAAGTCCATGATTATAAGTATGCAGTATCATAACTACATCTTTGATGTTTATAAAAAACCAAACCGTTTGAAAATCGGTTGAAAATTGAGCAAGCTATGGTTATTTAAATAGTAAACCATAATGTTATGAATGAGAGCACTGCCTGTAGCGAGATGGCGGCCAAGTGGCAACGTCGGTCTCCATTGGCCAGCAGCGCGTGTGAGCCATCTAGTGTTTATATATATATATATCTATGCCTACTGTGGCCCTTTCTCATTTCATCAAATCCCCCTCCTCGACTCCTCTGTCCTCCGGTAGTGACCCGGAAATGAATTTTAGCGCGCCATGTTGAAGGACATCCCATTTCTCTAAATGCACTTCGAGGACCGAGCATCGAGCGTCGAGGAGGCTCTCTGGAGGAGCTCTAACCGAGGATACACTGATGGGTCCTCCACGGCTCCTTCGCGGATGCATTTCCGGGAACAGAGATGTTTCAAAGAGTCGTGACGCACGGCCGGACTTATCTCAGCCAATGACAGCTCTGCATGCATCCCCTGGATATTATTTTAGAAACTGCTTTCATCGCGACGCGATGTTTACAGTGAGAACAGCTGTGAGGTGCAGAAAGCAGAGCAGTGTGTACAATATATATCACTCAGTATAACAGGCCACTCTCTTTATTTGCTTTAGTTTAGTAGATATCTACAAAGAGTCGATATTTTTCTAAAACCATTTAGTGCTTCACAATAAAATACACAACGGCTGTAGCCTGTTTTAGGAGCTGTATGTGCGTGTGTGTGTGTGTGTGTGTGTGTGTGTGTGTGTGTGTGTGTGTGTGTGCGTGTGGTACAGTGTGTAGGTGTGTGTGGTACAGTGTGTGCGTAGATTCAGCGGACAGACAGGTCTCAGTTGGTTTGGTGTCCTCTGCTTACTTGTAATACTTGTAAATACAACTTTTGGCCCGTAATTTATTTTCCTCATTGTAGCGACCAGAGGGGGGGGGGGGGGGGGGGGGGATATATCCAGTCTCTGATAGTGTTACGAGTTATGAGAGTGCTCTGTTTGATTCTGAAATTGTATTTATTTGACAGCTATCATACTGAATACATATTTACTGTGAATGTATGCAAAAATGTATGGCATATGGCTGTCTAACAGAAGTTAAATTCATTCCTCACTTATTCTGACAATGTACTTAACCCCAAATAAAAGAACCCAATAAAAAGAGTTGTTAAATAATAGTGAAGTCACGTTGTAATAACAATAACTCATCTCTCTCGGTTTTTCTTTTTGCGCTTTGCTAAAAGCCACTGTGTCAAGTGTCCATCTGGTGTTGCCGTCCGGAGTTGTCCAACATGGCGGACCCTCTCGCACATGCGCAGAACCGATCGGGCAGGGTGACGGATCGGGTAGTGACACCGGGGCTGCAGTCGGATAGTTTAAAAATCAGCTCCTAAGTTCTAACCCTATCGTCTATTCCTTGACCTCTGAGTGAAACGTCACGGGGTTAAGGGATAGTGGATAGGAGAATTCAAAAGGACTTAGGAGAAGAGACTGCGGTACTTTAGAGAATCCGAATGCACTTTCACTATCCGACGTGTTTATGATGCGCCAGCGGACGTCATTGTGTGCGTCTGCTGCTGTGGGGAAACTATGGAAACCACAGTTTTCTATACAGCGGACTACAACATGGATGTTTAATAAGAACGAGGGACTACTGTAAACTCATCTAGAGACTCTGCACCGTGCTCTGATGCTGCTGCTTTGCTTTATGAACGTGGATAACAGAGAAACATATTCTTCATGACCAAAGTTGGAATTGAAATAAAAAAGGAAAGTGAAACTTATGCTCGTCACCCTCTCCCTCCGGTCCACATTAATATAATGATCCCAATACGTATGATTGTATGAACTAAAGATCTTAAAATCAATACAGATGTATTTATTATAAACGTTAGTCCTTAACATCTATCAGTGTGTATATCACCATTCAAACATCTTTTAAAAGTTGAACAAACCCCACACAGCTCAGTAAAGACTGAAATGTTGACTTTATTTGATAATTTCAGTGAAAACTAACGTTCATATTTCTCTTTTTGATTATAATACTGATGAACGTTCAAAACAAAGCACTTTGGCAACTTACCACCTACGTTTTAAAATGCTTAATAAGCACCGTAACTTTCATGATATCATTTCTCGGTCATAATCGGTTGTTTCCGTGAACGGCCGAGACTCGAGTGACGGCAAATGCTGCGGCTGCAAGGCATTGTGGGGCAGCATTTTCGCTTCTCCTGTCGGTTAGGCAGGTCCAGTGGTTCCTAAGCTAAAGGAGGTTATAAAGGAAGTTTGAAACCTCCTTTCCTATCATTCTAGAGAATTCGAACGGCACTTATCATGGCTGCCACTGAGGGACTTCCGGGTCATTTCACTCCTTTAGGAAGGTTCCTAAGCTAAATGGACTATTCGACTTCAGCCCTACACCTGCAAGGTTGCTGCTTCTCACTCAGCCATCTTGAAAGTTCTCGACAATCGCAACTGCGCAGGTCTGCGCAGGTTTTGCTTGTCTCAAACAAGCCTAGTGTGTTTCGTGCCTGCAGGCTGCAGCACGTCTTTTTCTCCGGTCGGGTCGTGGAAGACCGGAAGCTGTGTGGTTCATAAAAACATGTTCTTACTCAATATCAAGCCACAGTTATTGCTTTTATTTTAAATCGTATAATTTCGGACTTTTGTTGTCGTCTGTGAGGAAAATAAATGGGGCTCAGAGCCTCAGGATACTGAAATCTGTATTTTTTAAATCTTTTTCTCCTTCTAATTTGTTATTCTTTTCAAAATAACACACTGTTATTTACTCACCAATAACACACAATTAATTTTGCTTTTATTTATTGGTTTAATTCCATAATCTCGGGCTTTTTTGGCGTCCGTAAGGAACTGAATTTCAAAATAAATATAACAGAAAACAGAGGTAGGCATTTCGAGCGATTACCCAAGATCCTCAGCTATGTTTTAAGCTCGCTGATTGGATGTGTTAGCCGCAATGCATGCTGGGATTTGGTGTTTATATTATATGAAATCCGGAAAACATTTTAAAAGTATAAAATAATTAGTGCTGTCAAAATTATCGCGTTAACGGCGGTAATTAATTTTTTGAATTAATTGCGTTAAAATATTTAACGCATTTAACGCATGTGCAGAATGGCCCGCCCCATACGTGCCACCAGTGGCAGCGCCAGGGTATGGCTGGGGTAGGCTACACCCATACCAAGAAATGGCTTAGCCCCACCATGAAAAATGATGTTAAAGTAAGCAAAATAAAGTCTGCCAACTCGCGCGGAGTAAATTGCACAGACAGCAGTTAGTATGATTGATTTCAGTAGCCACGGCTTTGAAAACTTTTGTCACGTAGTGATCGTCTTCTCAATAGAACATCTTTGATAACGGCGTGGTGTTGTTGCAGGAAGTCCCGACGGAGAATACTCTTGCTGTAGTACAGGGCAGAGCCATATAATAGTAATAATATGGCTCCGGTACAGGGGTGCACATAACTGGTACGCAGGTTATGTGCGTAATCTGAAATGCGTACCGTCACTTGTGTCACAAAGCGCATTTGCGTACCGACGTACTTGTGAAGCTTTTCCAGAAGGCGGTTAGATCACCGGACGACAGAGTCGGTCTCCGTGTGCACAGACAGGGCTGCTGTTAACGTCGGTCTGTACAACGGAACTGTGCCAAAACTACGCCAACCGGCTGCAGAGGGAGACTTCCCCCCCCCCCCCCCCCCCTTCACTGGAGAACTGCGCTAAAACAGCTGATCACAACGTTCACACTCTGTGGTCACGAAGTACTCCACTAGCCCCCCCTCTGTCGACTTTCCTGAAGTACTCCCCCGTTGATAGAAATCAACACGTAATGAATTAAGACCCCACGGTTTGATGATTGATAGGTGTGTGGGCTGTCTTTCATTTTGACACACAGAATTTTTTTATAATAAACATAGATACTGTATGTTAAATGGATATATCCGCCTGCTTTCATTTATCTTTCCATTCCCACAACAATATACATAAATAAATGGCATATTTTGGACATAGTTCGAATGGTGATTAATCATGATTAATTAATTTTTAAGCTGTGATTAATCTGATTAAAAATTGTAATCGTTTGACAGCCCTAAAAATAATACTTAATTCCGAGTGCTCTTGCTTTTCTCTTTGAAAGTCATCACATAACGGCATTGTAATACACGGTTCGGCTGCATTACATATTACAGATCTGCCGTAGTTCTTTATTTAGAGAGCCCTGATGAGAAGACCTTTGGAAAAACTGGAAGAAATGGCGCCGAAACTGAATACTTGACGTGGATCATAAATATATCAACAACTAAACAACATCTTCAATTTCTCTTCACACTTTTACATTTGATCTAATTCATAGATAGGTTATATTTACACCATAACGGTGCACAGCTGATAAAAAAGGACTGTAGTTTTCAAAGATATTACTGATTTTCTTTGAATGTAAGAATGTAAATACTGAGTCTGAAATAGTATAGCAATATGCTGTAAAATGATGTGAAAGCATGCATAAAACTATACATCTTCAGATGTTGTACATACACACTAATAATACAAAGTTATTATGGCTGTGTGCACCTTGTGTGCACCTCCTAGTGGTTAAAGCACGTTATTGAATTATTGTTTTTATGTGTTATATTTGATTAAAAAAATATTAAGAGTACATACTTTCATAGGGGGAAAGTATAAATATAGAAATATAGAATATAAAAAATCAAGAAGATACTATAAGTGATCTCTACAATAAAACAGTTTAGTGCAGGATGTACACAGATATTAATAGGAGGAGGTGCAAAACAGAAAAACGGATTAACCTTTATTTAAACATTAAATATTAAGCCTGACAAAGTAATTAACGTCTAATATATTGCTTTCCTGCAATGTTAACTATGTTGAAGCACTTATTTTAACTGATGTTATACACATTAATTATACTCTTATGTATGTAGATAGAATAAGAAATGTGCAGAATATGACAGTTTAATGGTGGAGGTACACACATATTGATAGATGTCTTGTAATGCACTGTTGAGGAACCTGTGACCCAAGTTTTTCATTCATTGCATAACTACACCGTAGTTGTGTATATGATATGTCAATAAACCTTTGAAAATCTTGAAAGGGATGTGCAAAATAGCCATAATATACAGTCTTTAATGAACTATTAGTAGAGAATAACGAGTAATGAATATACTTGATTACTTGTTTCCATTCATGTCAATTGCAGATACATGTTTAGTCTTCTCAAGCACCAACTATCAAATATCTCTCCTGATTGTTGGCACTTGACAATCACCTTACCTGAATTTTACTCAGGTGTAACTAAAGTCTGATTTAAGGGTTGTTTATATTTCACATAATTAATCAGAATCTGCAAAGTAACTCAAATAAATGCAGTGGAGTAAAAATACCAGGTTAACCTCTGAATTGTAGTGGAGTAGAATTACAAAGTAGCAATGAGCTGTCATGTGGGTATACGGCATTAATATAATGCTGCGCATTATGGACACAAGCGATTTTCACCCATTTATTAATTATATGTTTTGATAACACCAATGTGTTTAATAATGGCAACTTCTAATTGTGGGAAAAACGAAAACGTTCAGTAGAGACGTCCCATAGAACATTTTGCGAAACACAATAGCCAGCATGTGTAGTTCTGGGGGGGTGTTCGATTCCAGTTTTGGATAGTCTGGCGTGGTTTAGTTCCATTTCACACAGCTGTTTGACGCTCTGCGTATCCTTACGGGAACTGTAGTCCTACACGATAGCTGGGGATTATGGGTAGTGTAGTGTCTTCGGCCATCCTAAACTCAGAAATGTTGACAATTGCAATGATGCTCGAAATGTCCCTTATAGGCCTACGTCTGTTTCCGGTTATTTTTATTTTGAAATTCAGTTCCTGACGGACACCAAAAAAGCCCGAGGTTATGGAATTAAACCAATAAATAAAAGCAAGGATAATTGTGTGTTATTGGTGAGTAAATAACAGTGTGTTATTTTGAAAAGAATAACAAATTAGAAGGAATTTTTTTTTTTTTAAAATACAGATTTCAGTATCCTGAGGCTCTGAGCCCCGTTTATTTTCCTCACAGACGGCAACAAAAGTCTGAAATTATACGATTTAAAATAAAAGCAATAATTGTGGCTTGATATTGAGTAAGAACATGTTTTTATGAACCACACAGCTTCCGGTCTTCCACGACCCGACCGGAGAAAAAGACGTGCTGCAGCCTGCAGGCACGAAACACGTTACCAGTAGAAATACTATTACCAATATGACCCAAAGTGGTTGAACACTGTATACAGAATATTTAAAAAAAAAGAAATCCCTGAAAAATAATGTTTTTTCATATACTTTTTAAGGTTTCCACCCAACTACAGTACATACGGTGTGAAATGTTATCTTGAAGTAAAGCCGGTCTAACTGTCCCAGTAGCACTGCACAAAAGACACTGAACGCCTCCTCTACAGGGTCAATTAAGTTGCCTGACTTTACAAAATACTACATCTGTTTGAATTCCAACCCTTCAAATGGACAAGCTGCTGCCTCCAATCTGGTGTGCACACCGATTGTGATTCATACACTGAACAAAAATATAAATGCAACACTTTTGTGTGGAATGTTGGTCCACTCCTCTTCAATGGCTGTGCCAAGTTGCTGGATATTGGCAGGAACTGGAACACGCTGTCGTATACGCCGATCCAGAGCATCCCAAACATGCTCAATGGGTGACATGTCCGGTGAGTATGCTGGCCATGCAAGAACTGGGATGTTTTCAGCCTCCAGGAATTGTGTACAGATCCTTGCAACATGGGGCCGTGCATTATCATGCTGCAACATGGGGCCGTGCATCAACATGCTGCAACATGGGGCCGTGCATCAACATGCTGCAACATGAGGTGATGGTCGTGGATGAATGGCACAACAATGGGCCTCAGGATCTCGTCACGGTATCTCTGTGCATTCACAATGCCATCAATAAAATGCACCTGTGTTCGTCGTCCATAGCATACGCCTGCCCATACCATAACCCCACCACCACCATGGGCCACTCGATTCACAACATTGACATCAGAAAACCGCTGACCCACACGACGCCACACACGCTGTCTGCCATCTGCCCTGAACAGTGAAAACCGGGATTCGTCCGTGAAGAGAACACCTCTCCAACGTGCCAGACGCCATCGAATGTGAGCATTTGCCCACTCAAGTCGGTTACGACGACGAACCGGAGTCAGGTGGAGACCCCGATGAGGACGACGAGCATGCAGATGAGCTTCCCTGAGACGGTTTCTGACAGTTTGTGCAGAAATTCTTTGGTTATGCAAACCGATTGTTGCAGCAGCTGTCCGAGTGGCTGGTCTCAGACGATCTTGGAGGTGAACATGCTGGATGTGGAGGTCCTGGGCTGGTGTGGTTACACGTGGTCTGCGGTTGTGAGGCCGGTTGGATGTACTGCCAAATTCTCTGAAACGCCTTTGGAGACGGCTTATGGTAGAGAAATGAACATTCAATTCACGGGCAACAGCTCTGATGGACATTCCTGCTGTCAGCATGCCAATTGCGTGCTCCCTCAAAACTTGCAACATCTGTGGCATTGTGCTGTGTGATAAAACTGCACGTTTCAGAGTGGCCTTTTATTGTGGCCAGCCTAAGGCACACCTGTGCAATAACTATGCTGTCTAATCAGCATCTTGATATGCCACACCTGTGAGGTGGGATGGATTATCTCGGCAAAGGAGAAGTGCTCACTATCACAGATTTTTTCAGATTTGTGAACAATATTTGAGAGAAATGGTTATTTTGTGTATAAAGAAAATGTTTTAGATCTTTGAGTTCATCTCATGAACAATGGGAGCAAAAACAAAAGTGTTGCATTTATATGTTTGTTCAGTGTACATACTGTAGCCTATATGTCACAGTGAATGTGAGAAATCAGTGGTTTTGCAAGAACACTGGTGATTCTGTGAAATCACTGGCTGATTAGTGGTTTTTCAAAAGCACTTACTAGTGATTCAACAAGTTATAGAATTGTATAATTATATAAATATAGGTAAAATATAGTGATAAAATATAGGTTACATACCTTGTGTTGTGAGAAATGACAAAAAAGATGGTTCCAGAATGATTCAGAAGTGGGAAAATGAACAAAGCAACCTCTGGGTTAAAAATAACCCAGGCAGGTGTTCAACTGCAATTGCAGCCCTAATAACCCCTTTGACCCAGCGTGAACAACCCACCAGTGTGTTTACAGTACCCACATAACCCATACTTATGACCCAGCCAAATCAACCCAGCAATGTGTTTATAGGAATAACCCAGCATTTTTTAGAGTGTAGCTGTCGTCTGTTTTTTTCTTAATATTCGCTGAAACATAGGAGGTAGTGGTGTCCCGCCTGTGTATACAATACTGTAGGGGTGTGTCCCCTGGTAGGTTCAAGAGGCGTTTCCCCTTTGGGTTTCGTCTGGAGGGGCCTTGATAGTGTTGGGGTACGGCGGTTAGAGCTTCACTTTCCCCTTTCCCTAAACTTGCTCGGGTGGCGCAGTGGTCTGTGCATCTGATCATCAGATCAAGGGGGTGCTGGGGAACTCCAGTTCGAAACCCGCTCCTGCCGCCACTGCGTCAGGCCGTTGTGTCCTTGGACAAGACACTTCACCCGGATTTGCTCCTGTGGGTATTGTCCACAGTACATGTATGACACCAATGTGTACTTGTAAAAGCGCCTCGATGACCTCGAGGCGTGAAGATGGACGGTGTGGCGCAGTGCGCTGTGCAATGATCATCAGATCAAGGGGTGAAGGGGGGGGTTGCCGGTTACCTGGTCGCCTCTCTCGGTCCAGCGGGCTTTAAGTGCGTAAATACCCGCCACTACGCGTCTTGAAGAATGGGGGGGAGTTATTGTTATTATTATTGGGATTGTGATAACACAGAATTCCGATCTCCCCCTTTGTATCACACACAGAGGATTGACAATAAAGTTGACTGACTAATAATAATAATAACAACCAAGCATACTGCATGATCCACTTCCACTACACTCCAATGTGTTATTTCTCCTCCTGCTACTTTTTTATTAAATGTTTTTTTTACCATGTCGCTTTCCTGTGAGACCTAGTCCCTTCATTTGGTATCCCTGTTCTCTGATACATATTCCAACTACTATAACAAGTACACGCTTTACATTTTATTGCTAGAAATGATCAAAGCAATTGATTGATTGTCCTTTTATTCTCCGAGGGAAACAAATACTCAATTATGCTGAACTTTAAATGAGTCAATTGTTGCTTATTCTAAACAGCGTTGTTGTAGTAAACTACATTAAACTATTATTTTTAATGCATTCTTTCAGTAGATGGCTCATAGTTTAAAAAAAAAAAATGTGTTGGAGGGGAGCATTGTATGTGAACAAAAACTAAAGGGTGACATATTTATAATATACTTGCAATGTTTGCAATGATATCAGTCAGTGTTGCCTCTTCTGCAGCACGTGTGTGTGGGCTGTTTCTGTCGAGAACACAGAGAAAGTAGGCTGCTGCCTAATGTGCTCATGTAAGTGGGTGTACTATTATATCATGAATCATAGAAAAGCATGGTTTATTCTGTTGTTTAATTGTACACACACCAAAGCAGTTCTCCACAAGCAAGTGGAAAAGTAGAAGATTTGAAAATATAATTGTGCAGACAAAATGTTTAGTGATTTCAGCTTAATGCACAAAAACAACAGTGTAACAAAGATTTTTTTGTTGCCAAGACATTGAAAGCTTTGGACGGACATGTCTATACTCTAAGAGAGTAAGAATTGGACTGGGAGGTGTGCCCCCATGCTCTTACACCATCCCTTCTTTAGTCTTTCTGCTTCTGTAGATCATCAGAAGGTATCCCAGTGCAATGAGGAGGAGGGTGATGAAGAGGAAAAGAATGCCAGCCCAGGGCCCTGGGGGCAGAGCCTTCATCAGCCCGAGTCTCTCTGCTCGGACCATACTGCTCAGACTCAGCATGAACCCCAGAGCCCAGCCTACTGAGGCTCCCCCTGCCTGAAAGACAGAAGAGGACCACTGATACAAGGAGACTGATTCAGGTACAGAATCAGAATCAGGTGACCTTTGTTAGTCACACAGAGGGGACATTTACAGCAGTACATTTCAACCCAGACTCGATTCCAACGAATGGAAAATACAAAGTCATTTATTTCCTTTTACTCCTGACCTTTTTCTCAAAAGAGATGGACGGAAGGGAGTGGTTATCAAAACCGTAGCCCTGCAGTAAGAGGACCTGGACGAAATTGGAGACGGCGCAGACATTCTTCATGTACTTCTCTTTCTGCTTGAACTTTGCTGTCATCTATGAATGGAGATAAGATGTTGATTGTGTTAGTCCAATCTTATTCGTAATGTTGTCCAGCATTTCGAGAATATTGAAATGAAAGGCAGATAACATAAAGGTTTTGGGGTTTAAATTAGATCTATCTGGTGGGTTTCAACATGAACTTGTTTTTATTGGCTGGGCTCAGAGAGAGAGAGAGTACCTCAGAGATGGTCATGTTGCAGACCAGTTGAATGGCCTCCTTCAGTCGACTGGGGGAGGTGATGGAGATGTTGGAGAGGCTGTTGATATAGCTCTGAGTGAAGAAGAAGGCAGAGAATGCCTGTGGAGAAGATGGCACACTGTCAAGCCAATAATGCCACAAACTTAAAGATATAGTTTTACTTTGCACCTGCTGTCTCACTCGAGGCTCACTCACCATAAAGCTTCCTCTCACGCTGGGCTGGAAGACTCCATTAAAGGAGCACTTGGAGTAAGAGCAGTTCTCGAAGGAGAACAGCTTTTGTACATTGTCCAGGCAGCTCCTGTAGTCTCCTGTCCCCACTACTCGTACCGACCTCTGGGGGTCAAAGTTGGCTGGTTTGTAGCTCTGAGTGCAGGGAGAATCAAAGACATCCGGCCCCAGCTTCACAGATGTGGTGAACTGCTGTGGGTAGCAGGGATGGGACACCTGGGGCTTCACACCTTCAGTCTGAATGATGCAAAACAGAAGAAAGTGAAATCTTCCTCCAATAAAAAAATTGAAGATGCTGCATATGATGAATAGTATTATTCAAAGTAAGCCGGTAGAACGGGGAAGGACTTAATCAACCCGCACTAACAGTGGTATCATTTACCATATATTACGTATTTCAGTAAAAGGATAATCATTTAGTCTTGTCATAAAGTGGGACATTGCTTGGTAACAAGGGGACACTCCTGAAAGGCACAGGTGTGGAATCTGGATTCTGTTACCTTGGATTGGTACCTGGCCACCTGTCCCCCCCCAGCCATTATGTCTGCTCAGCTGGCACCAGCATCATATTAGAAGTACATACGTGTAGAGTTGTATTAATCCTTTCGTCTTACTCGCTGCAATACATGACTTAGCCTTACTAATAATGCCAAACTGTACTGCAGGGAATACACAGTGCCTTAGTATAAGGTCCAGGAGAGTTTTCATTCAGCTGATCTCGATCAAAGTCATGAAGTCTTGATGTTTCAAAGAAATAGCCATAAGTAACCTTTTTTTTATAGTACCTTGATTAGAAGAGCCAGCAGTTTGCGCAGGAACTGGTCTTGGCCATAGCACAGGAAGCTCTGGGTATATAGCCTGTAGGTTTGTCCATAAAGCTTCAGCTCCATCACATTATCTTTGTCCTCCACCTCTTCAGACGTCTCAAAGGCAATCTGTGTGGAAGCTCCGCCTAAATCCAAAGCTCCAATCGTCTGTCTTCCTGGATTCAGCCAACGCCCAACAAAACCATACTGAGGGGAAATAAAGGACATGTCAGGACATAACAATTTGTATTGATGAAGGACAATAACACATGTCTAACACTGCACAGAGTTTAATCTGAGGCAAACATCCAAATAACAATACTTCCATAGAAACTCTCAAAGCCCCTATGTGTGGACACATGAATACATGAATGATAAATGATAAATGAATTGCCATGACATTTGATATAAATAATTAAAATATTTTCCCTGATGAACCCTAAATACATTGAACCTCTGACTTTTCAATTATTGCCACTTTTAACGGCCTTTATTGGAGTTGTTAGAGTGAACGGGGAGGACAGAGGACATTGCCTCACATGTTCGGCTGACTCAGGATTACGATGATTGACCTCTTTTGTAAGTTTGTTTCCATCGGCCTCAGCTGTCATTTCTGTTTAGAACTAATTTGCATGTCAGTATGCTAACACTAAACTAAGGTTGTGTACCATAGACTGTGGTCCGTACCAAAAGCCAGGTGGCAGCCATGTCTTCTATGTTGGAAAAAAGTATACATAATGCAGTTAACCCACACTTTACACACGTTACCACTATCTGCAAGTTGTATTCAGGACTAAGCATATCCCAACATGCATCAGGCTGCAGCGGGTCATCCGCTCTGCAGAGAAGGCGATCGGCTGCAATCTGCCATCCCTCCACGACCTGCACGCCTCCAGGACCCTGAGGCGGGCAGGGAAGATAGTGGCCGACCCCTCCCACCCTGGACACAAACTGTTCACCCCCCTCCTCTCTGGCAGGAGGCTGCGCTCCATCAGGACCAATACCTCTCGCCACCTGAACAGCTTCTTCCCCTCTGCTACCGGCCTCTTAAACAAGGCCCGGCCCCCCCGCTGACACTTTACCTCAGCCACATCATAGACTATATGCATTACATTAATGCACACAATGTTCATACTCCTCTATTTCCAGGTAAATTACTGCTTTATTTGTATTTGTATTGCTATTTAACTATATTTTATTACGGTGTAAAAGATCTTTTTTTTAATATTAGATTTCTTGTTTTTTATATTTTATGTATGCACCATGACTCCAAGTCAACTTCCTAGTATGTGCGAACCTACCTGGCAATAAACCTGTTTCTGTTTCTGTTTCTGATTCCTGATATTGAAACAACACTCAACTTAGCATAGACTTTAAAGGTCCCATGTCATGGCCATTTCTACTGATCATAATTCCATTGTTGAGGTCTACTAGAATAGATTTATATTGTTCAATGTTCCAAACTCACATTGGTTTCTCATACAGCATCTCTGTATAGCAGGCCAGCCTTAACCTGCCATCAGGCCCTGGGGCTGATGGTTTTGTAGGCCCCCTATTTAAACAACAAATCAAAGTCATGTATAGCCTCGGCAGGCTCTGTGATCGCACTTCTCCACTCTGCTCTGCGAGCCTGGTCCTCTCCTCCAGATGAGTGACGTATCGGGCCTCCCTCATGTATCTGTCCGGTTGCCGTTGGCTCCCCTCCACACAGCGAGTCCTCGTCGTCCTCTCATCTCCTCCAACAGATAATGTCCCTCCTGTCTGTTCTTCCTCTCCCGCTACTCCATCGCTATCAGAACCAGACGGCCTACTTGGCTTCGAGGCCCCGCTGCCGCTCGGTACAGGACTCATCTGTCCTTCCTCCTCATCCCGGCCTACAGGTTTAAAATAACCTGTAAACTTCGGCATGTTTTGTAATAGCTGCTTGTCTCCAAACTCCTTTTCCCTCAACAATTTCCTTTCCCGAGCGCCACTCTCAAACTTTCTCTCCTAAACAACCTTCATCTGTCACTCAATCACTCGCATTTTGAATAAGTCACATGTGAAACATATTCTCATTCTGATTGGCTGTTGAGTGGTGCCCACTGACTGTTACGGAGTCATCTCTGGAATCCATCGATCTCATTGATTAGCGGAGCAAATGATCAAAATACTACGGAGGGAAGATATTTTCGTTTGGATTACTGGTCTGGGGGAAGCTCGCGAGTGTGTGTGTGTGTGTGTGTGTGTGTGTGTGTGTGTGTGTGTGTGTGTGTGTGTGTGTGTGTGTGTGTGTGTGTGTGTGTGTGTGTGTGTGTGTGTGTGTGTGTGTGTGTGTGTGTGTGTGTGTGTGTGTGTGTGTGTGTGTGTGTGTGTGTGTGTGCGTGCGTGTATGTGTGTATATATGTGCGTGTGTGTGTATTGTGTTTGTTTCCCGGGGAAAACCCTCACGAGAAACTCCGGCTGTTGTTGTGCCTGCTGTGACGTCAAGTTACTCCGTTCTCCGCTTGTAATTATGCCGAAGCTTCAAAGTTGTATTTCTCATCTGAATTTGCCGAAACATTTTTAATATTCTGAAAGACAAGACTTTGTTTATTTGAAACCAGATGAAAACAAACTGTAACGGACCCTGCCGTGTCATCTATGATTACTATACTCTTACATTCATAATTTCAGCGGAGGGAGGGGAACAGCAGAACAGCAGAGTGGCGAGGGAGAGCTGTCTTCTTCCCTTTACAAGCTTCAAAAATGTATTCATCGTGTGATTTTAGAAATAAAAGTTTCATATTCTGAAAGCCAATACTTTGTTTATTCAAAAAAAAAAAAAGTTGTATTGGCTCATGATAGGCCCCCAGTCTCCGTAGGCCCCTGGGCTTCAGCCCATCAGCCCGTGCATTAAGGCGGCCCTATGTGTATTCACTCTCTGTCCTAAACGCCTGGTTGGAGCTCCTGGAAATGTCCAACGAGGCGTTTTGGGGCAGCATAGACTGTGTTAGAGTTTACTCGCTACAGGGTGTAGGGTTTGAGGGGTTGTGACTCTGCACACGTTCACATGCAGAGAAAGCTTCATAACACAAGGGACCGGTAATAACCGGAAAAGCATGACATGGGACCTTTACCTTCCCAGTGCCTGTGGTCTTAATGGACACTGGCAGTTACCAACACTGTGTCACAGAGTAGATCACTTGTAAATACGGCAAGTGTTTGTAAATAGTTGGTTTGTCAGTTAACGCTCTCCTATACATTAATATGACCAGCCGTTGTTTATTTTGTTTATTTATCTTCTTAATTTCTCGTCCTTGTTACTGTTTTCTGCTATTGTTCCCTCATCCATATTGTAAAGCATCCTTGGGTTTCTTAAAATATGCTATATATATCCAAGTTACTATTATTATCATTTTGGGGACAGACCCCGTTTGGGACGGCTGTAAACACGTGTGCCACCTTTAAGGTGGGATTGACACGCTAATCGAACTACTTTCTAGCATACTAACACCTTTTAAAAGCATCTCAAAACAGCCCCCTACGTCACCCTTCAAAACCCCCACTACATGTTTTCAGTTGGCACACAGGAACATGGCACTCTGAAGAGCGCATCAGGTCCATCAATGACCTTCCTTCTGTTGAACAGAAAATGCGCTCACCTTAGCAAAGTTTTCCAGTAAGTAGTTGACTGTGACCCAGCCGTACGCCCCCTCCTCCTGTCCACTCAGGATGGCTGCCTCTTTGAATTTGAACGGGTAAGACCGCATTTTCTTTTCCACTTCCTTCAGTACCTGTTTGGACTCTGTGGCATTCACTTCGCTATTAAAGAGTGGTGGGAGTTCAATGGAGAATAAAACTATGTTTAATCCTTCCAAGATCTATTATTCATGCGTAATTGATGAGGAATGTGGTATACATATTAGTGCCACATCGTGTCCTTATAGAAAGTTATACTGACTTCAAGAGTCTCATGCCGGCAGTGGCTCCCAGATAGAGGGGAGTTTGGTGGTGCCTGGGTTTGGGGACATCCTTCACAGCCTGGTTCAGACAGTCGTCCAGACTTTCTGCTGCTCCACCACGGATACCTGCATAGCTAGATATCCCTCCACCTTGACAGCAAAAGAAAGTAGTTCTTCTTACAAAGGCCTCAGTCTGACCTTTTCTAAACACAGGACAAGGAAGCCCTGCACGAAAAAGGATCTAGTTGGGGTTTCTAAGGAAACTCTGAAAACACACAGGAAATAACAATGACTAAGATGTGCCAGACAATGTTGAGGAAGTAGAGCTCCAGCATTATGAAATGTTTTCTTTAATATTCTGATAAATACATTGGACAACATAAGTGAAAGTAAGAATGTCTTCAGCACCAGGAGACCGTCTGCAGTTTAAGGGTCAATTCAGGCACATCAAAACAAGATTCTGACGTTCATCTTGTCACTGCCAGGCAAACCACATTTTAAGAAGTAATGTGGTTTCTGTTTTGCCGCCCTTCTCTCAGCGACTGGCTCACCTTTCACATGACACTCGCTGTGCTGGGTAACTATACCGGTGTCATTTTGCTTATCAGCCGGCCATTTGTAGATGTACATGGAGGTGTGGGATGAGCCCGCATCCAGAACAATTCCATACTGAAACACACAGAGCATTAAATGTCAGACATACATATGTAGAAAATACAGCATGATTATCGTGCCTCATTTTAGAACGTAGACTATCGAGTCTGCCCGATATATTGCTCTGCTGATGTCTCATATTGAGCTAATATGACATCTAAAATACCTCAGTGCACCTCTGGTAACATTGCTATTGACCACACAAGGTATTTATTTGAGCAGTTGTAGCAAGTCTGTGTTGTAGAACCTGCGTGGGCTTCTTCTCTTTAGCTTCCACCTAGCATGTGCTGCTGCCTACACTTCATGTGAACTGGTTTTGTAACCTGAATTGAATAAACTGCAAGAGACTGAAATTGCATCAGGAAATTGCAGCAAAGTTTGGCGACCTATCAGTGCAAAAGAAAAGCAGAATCGCTAGCATGCACAATGCAGCGTTGAAGGTTGTAGGGAAGTAACAAAAGTGCTTCGGAGGAACTGACAAGGTGTCCTTGAGCAAAGCATCGATCCCCCAACTGCTGCCGGCGCCGGAATACTGGCAGCCCTTTTGATCTGACACCTCTTCATTAGTGCATGTCTATAGGTCCTGTTAGAGAATATTTCTGTCTTACTCCTAAGTGTCAAAGAATAATTCTTCCTTACTCCTAAGATATTTAACCTTTCTGCCTGTTGACATTTACGACGAACCCTAAGTCTGTTATCTGTCTTAAGGAATGGGAAGTCTCAGCTAGTGTTAACATTACCAGTTTTATGACCGGTCAACTCTCGGTCACAGAACCAAAGAGTCAGATTAGTGATTCAGTGCCTCCAGGTGTTCACGTATACCTTCCCCCAACATGTGGGTTGACTCTCTGTAAACTAGTTAAAGGGTCTACCAAGATGCGAGGCTGATCAGAATAACATGACAACCCACCCGTGCAGTCAGAACCTTTGGCTGCTGTGACTTGTGATATGAGTTCTCCGGCCGTATCCTTGTAATAAACTACCAGTGTTTGACATCAAAGCTCCAACTCTCCTCGTGTCTCTCTGAGTCCTGACTCTCCATGGCTGCAGACGTTTCCCTTACAGGTCCTGTTTGTGCATGTGTGTATGTATTTAAGACCTATTTTGTACTTGAACAAATAATACCAGAATGAAAACTGAATTTCAACTTAATTTCATAAAAATGCACCTTGAGCAGGGAGGCAAAAAGAGCAAAGGGCTGCCAAACTCAAACCCTACATCTTGGGCAACGTGTAATAACCACACAGACATCTTGTCCTCATCAGGCCCTTGTTAAAGCTGCCTTGTTGTCAGTGTTAAGCCTCTCTCTCTCATTTCCAGCCATGAGACTCAACAACTAAAGTTCATTGATTTGCTATATAACATGGGTTTTTGTGTTATGTATTGTGATATCTGAACTTATTCAGCTGTGTTGACTTTTCCTCTCTTTGTCTGCTCTTTGCTTCGAAGCATTAATTTATATTCAAGTATAAAATCCCTAGGCAATAGCGAAGAATACATTCTGTAGCCTTTTAAAAACTATTTCAAAGTGTCTGCCACATTAACAAAAGGAAGAGCACATGAATAACTCTCAGAAAGATCGGCTTCTTTGACCTCTTTCACCTCTCTGTCTAGCTCTGCAGAAACCCTTTCAGTCTTTGAGGTTAACACACAGCAGGATGCCGCATGATGGTAAGAGCTGCCGGTTTCATTTTGAGCATTCGCACGCAAAAAGACATTTGGCCTGGAAAGTAAAAATGAGGGCATATGAAGTTTAAAACGGAACCCCTCCTCGATGGCTGTCAGCAACAGTCACATGTGAAATGCTTCAATTTAGAAAATGTGGTCTAAGCTAAGATAAGCAAATGAATATGTATATATTCATGTTTATAACATAGCTTATTTGTGAGTGGTGACATTAAGACATTAAATTGGATATTTCACCGACAAAATGACCATTGTTTATCAATTACTCATCTTGCATTACCTTCAATTGTAGAACAAAGGTTTTTTTCTCGTTGTCCACCGTGGTAAACAAAGAATCCAAAAACTTTAAAGAAAATTCTTGAATGGAAGAAAATGTGGGCTATTTCTTTTTTTAACAGCAAAGCTAACAGAAAACATCTGTTAACAAACTCAAAAAACGCATTCACTATCATGTGACCCCGGGCGCCGTTCAAAATGGCAGCACACTGCTCCTAACACTAGAGTAGTGATACAAATGCCATATCAATCTCATTAGTATGCAGAAAAAGTGACAGGTCGCCCCGCCCCTTTTCGACCGGAAGTCCCGCCTTATTTGACCGGAAGTCCCGCCTTTTTTTTATTTTGAAAACCGGAAGTCCCGCCTCGTTCGACCGGAAGTCCCGCCTCGTCCGACCGGATGTCCCGCCCCCGCTTCCGGCGGATGTCCCGCCCCCGCTTCCGGTTTACAAAATAAAATAAAAAATACATTTAAATTTAAAAAATGAGAAAAATAAAATGCCGTTGTTTTCAATCAATTAATATGTCTAGGATATATGTCCTGCCTCCTAACCACTTCCTGTGTGGTTAATCCTGTATATAGTATCGAATGTAACTTACAAATACTTGCAAATAACATGAAATTAATCAAAAGTAAAAGCATCTAAAAAACACATATTTAAACCTCTCTGTTTTTGCGAACATTCCCTAACCCTAACCCTACAAGTCAGGACATGAAGGGAGAGAGCATATGGTGGTCGGGGGAGGAACACACACACACACACACACACACACACACACACACACACACACACACACACACACACACACACACACACACACACACACACACACACACACACACACACACACACACACACACACACACCGCCTGCAGCCGAAGATATGCTTCAGTCTCCTCTGTCTTGAAGGCATTCTTAAGCACATAAATGTAACATTAGGCTATGCATAAAATAACCAAACGATTATTTCATTAACTAATTTGAACAGTAATTCACATCATCATATCATAACAAAATAAGCTAAGGCAACTACTTGCATTCAGTGACTTGATATACACTGACCTCAACAGATTGGGCTGTGTTAACTCTGGTGTCTTCCCGAGATCTACACGCAACCATGAAGGGAGAGAGCATATGGTGGTCGGGGGGAGGAACACACACACACACACACACACACACACACACACACACACACACACACACACACACACACACACACACACACACACACACACACACACACACACACACACACACACACACACACACACACACACACACACACACACACACACACACACACACACACACACACTTTCCTCACCCCTCACCCCTTCCCCGTTAGAGGTTGGTTAAATAAAAAAGCCAGCGTCACTCTTAAATATTTTTCAAGTCGAGAGAAAATGGCCAAGAGACGTCTTGATATGAGTTTAATCAGCGAGACACCGGTGACAACTTACAGACATCCGTTGGGTGCTCCAATCAAGAAACGAATACAGTTTGTATGCCGGGTTCAGACGCCTACAGCTGAAGATATGCTTCAGTCTCCTCTGTCTTGAAGGCATTCTTAAGCACATAAATGTAACATTAGGCTATGCATAAAATAACCAAACGATTATTTCATTAACTAATTTGAACAGTAATTCACATCATCATATCATAACAAAATAAGCAACTATTTGCATTCAGTGACTTGATTTTTTAAATGAAAACCAGGGATATCTTTTGTTTTGCGGTCCATATCTCATTAAAAATATCTAATGTTAGTAACTATTAAAGAAAGAATGGGGACAATTCTGTGTTAATGTAGTTTGACCATTGTAACTGCTGTGCAGACATACTGATAAAATAGGGCTTCTAACTAATTACCTTAAATAAAATCACTAATTAATTAAACCAGTTCAATACGCATTATTCTTATTCTTATCATTCTTTATGAGCGCAGTAACGGTAAGGTATCTAATTACTTATTTATCTAGTATTCCATCACATAATAACAGAGATGGTTAAACTGAAGTAGAGACATGGCAGAAATCCTACAATGAAGCAGGACAGTGAAGGGGAAGTCTCTTTTGAAGAGGGTTTTAATAGTTTAAAGATCTTAATGCCCCCTTGATCATATCTTTTTTTTTAAAAGACTGTTTCTCTAAAAGGCAGGTTTTGTGATTTTTAAGACTTTTTACAGACACTCTGCAGATTTGTGTGTAATTCTCTCACAAAGGAACAGTAAGTCTCTTACTTTTTTGATAGCGTTTTTTATGTATGACAACTTTACAACTGGTAGAAAGTTAAGTACTTTTTCTGAGCAGATTTTCTTTAAGACTGTGACTCTTAACACACCAACCCCCCGAGAGCCAGACATACTCATCCCCTTTTCAACGTATTTTGTTTTTGTCTCGCTTTTTTTTTTCCATTATATTTTTGAAAAAACGACATAGTGATTGCTAGCAAAAATACAACATTCAACTAATACATTATACAATATTACGACTTTTTGCGATATTTTCAACACAATATACTTGTACCCTTTTTTTTTTTGTAGGACTTCAAGATATTTTGCATGTCATACATAAACACGGTGTCATCTTCCTTCAGCCATCACAACAACAATCAAGGTGGATCTGTGAAATGAAACACCTCTTCCCAAAGCGTGACTACCCTATTGAGGGCATGCGTCTAAGGCAGTAGGGTCTAAATCGATGGGCCAGATATACTAACATGCAGAACGTAAGATATGTTTGAAAAAGACTAACCATTTATCCAGTTCAAGCTGTCTTTAAGATGTGACATCGCGCTCTGACTATTTCCCGTAAAATCGTGACAAACTATTACTTGTTCTTACATTTGACCTCTTGCTGCTTGGTTGAAAATGATAGATGAAAAAGAACTTTTTTAAAAAGAGTCAAACCACAAATGTTTTAAGATTGTTACAAAATGTAAAAAAGGTCTGGAGACAAAATGAATTCAGGTGACTCTGGCTTTATTAGGACAACAAACATATAATACAAATGGGTTAGGGGTTAAATATAACCATCGTGGACTTAATAGTCTAACAAAATACTTTTATCTGAATACATTTGTTCTTTTTAAGAGCACTTTTTGAAATTATTTATTTATTATTTCAGTGGAACAATCCAATGTTTGTTAACATTAACGCTTTCTTCTCTTTTTCTTGTGTTACTAAGATACTTTTAAACACACTTTGGTGTATGCAACACTTGTTCAGATAAACAAGGTTTTTTCTTTTCTGATAAACTTACATATTTTAGTTATTTTATGTTACCAAGATACTTTGAGATACACCCTGATGTACGCAACACTTAACAAAGGGTATAATATGAAGTAGTTGGTAAGGAAGGGGTTTTTCTTTAAGGGTGCAAAACTTTAGAACAGGGAAAATATTCATTAATTTGTATTGAATTGAGTTTTCTTTTTTGATTTTCAACATACTATTTGTACACAATGACTTTTCCAGGACGCGCTTCGCTTCGCTTGAAAAAGCGCTATAATAAATGTAAGGAATTATTATTATTATTATTAAAACTGTGGGCCTCTCCTCAATTGTTATGGCACTACATTATTGGGAGTATACTGTAGTGTCATATATTTTATATACCACATATATTTTAATTGTGTAATTTTCCTGAAGCATATAATTGATTTGTTTTTCAGAGTGAGAGGAGATCATGGAGGGGAAAATGTTAGAGTAGCAGAATTAATGTTCTCAGTTCGTGGAACTGACATGAACAGCTTTATTGCATGGAAAAGCGTGCACAAGACTATTCATTCTTAATGTCCCCTTTAACAAACTTTCAGAAGAAAATTCTAATTTTAAAAGGAATTTAAAGCCAAGATCATGAACATTTTCAAGCTAGAATGTACTTTATGATGGTGCACTGACTCTTGTGTCATTCAATGGATTATTGCCATATTAATACCGTTCAAACTGTTCAACTTTGAAAATTGAACAGTTTGTTCAAATCATCTGTAACTACAACTTATGACCATTTTTTTTTCAAATACAGAATTGAACGTCTCTGGCGTGATGTGTTCAAGTGTTACAGGTGTGTTTTACAACACCTTGCACTCTCTTGAGGAACAGCACTGCTTGACATCAGCAGCATCCTGCACATATTCTGCTGCCACTATGTTTTACTGCCAGGCATCCAGGCCAACCACTGAGGCATGGGCCAACCATCCAATCAGGACAGAGCAAAACATGACTCCAAACCAGTTGTAGCAGGTGGGCCAAGCCCTGCATCCGGTGGCAGATCCTGATCCTGAGGTTAATTCCAAATGTGTTAAAACATCTTATCACAATCTCTTGTTGATCCTCAATCAATAAAAAACCAAGCATCCTTACATTTAGGTTCTTATTCTCTACACATAACTATAATCACACGACCCTTGCATTCAAAAAGCCTTTGCTTGGTGCAATCAAGACTAGGGTTCTTTTTCACCACATGTGTACAGTCAAGTCTTTTCCATAATAACCTTCACATATTCCACAATCATAAGAGCATGGCGCCAGTTGTTGCAGCCAGTTGTAGTGAAGGCATCTGACTTACTTGCACCGAAATGTCTACATGCATAGCAGAAGATGGCATCTTTTTTACATGAATATTCCAGCCAATCTCTGTTTTGAAACCATGAGCTGCAAAATGAGCACCTCACCCCACTGTACAGACGAGTTGGGTACTTTTTTAAATATACCTGGGCAGGCTCTGTTTTGCAGAGGTCCTCTGGCACTTGCGGGCCGCCGAGGGGTGGCGGTGTTTGGGGCAACGAAGACGGCTGTGGCTGCTCCGCCTCTGTGGGAGAGGCGGGCAAAGCCGGCGAGTCGGGCAGGAGGACGTTAGTGTCCACGACAGTAACGTAATGTCCCCATGATCTGAACTGTTATTACCTGCAGTAGATGCAGTGTATGCTGGCGATAAGGGCTGGTTGTTTTAACCATTTTCTGATCCATCATTGACTGCTGTGTCAGCACCTTGCAGATGACGAACGTGCAGCGGCACAGGTCACGCGCACCTGACATAATAACGTTACTTACCGTTTAAATTGATCAAATAAATGCAGCAGACAATGCTATTCAACCACAATTACAATTTATTTTATTTCAACTATATTCTTCTTCTTCTTCTTCTTCTTCTTCTTCTTCTTCTTATTATTCTTCTTCTTCTTCTTATTATTATTATTATTATTACTACTATTGTTAGTAATAGTAGGCAAGATGTAATTTTTTTCACTTTTAATTTTTTTCACTTTTTTTTTTTTTTACTTTTAATTTTTCAAATGAGGGTGCATAACGACTCAACTGAGGGTGCACCCGCGTAGAACCGGGCCTGTATATATATATATCTCGGCAGCGCCACTTCCAGAAGCCATGTTGTTGGAGATGAACTCTGAACTTTCACACCCCCAGACTCCGCAAACCCGTAGATGTTACACTACGTTGGAAACGCATAAGGCACACACGCATGTGATTGGCTTAAAATTAAGCAGACATCTGATTGGCCGAAGACACTCGCCTCTTAAAAAAGGTGTGTGTGTGAATCTAGCTGCGTCAGGGGAGTCTCAAAAATCCACACACAAATGCAGAGAGATTCACACACAGAAAGCATTTTTTATATAAATGTAACAACACTCAAATGTGTTTTTGATGTAACTATTTGTGTGTGGATCAGAAATATGTTTGTGAAACTTTTTTACATTTATAAAATGATAAGTTTCTGTGTGAGCATTGAAAAAAATGTGTGTGGACGGAGACATTTATATTAGAGCCGGGACTCGATTAAAAAAATGAATCTAATTAATTAGAGGCTTTGTAATTAATTAATCGAAATTAATCGCATTTTTAATCAAATATACATATTTGACCTGAGAACAGTGAGAAGCAATTTCCACATGGATGTGACTCCAAGTGGTCTACAGTCGAGTGCAATCCAGTGAGCCAGGGAGTTGGTTATTCTCTCAGACGTGGACTTACTTATCCTGGCCCTGAAACCAGTCATCTGGTTGAGTGTGGATTGGGTCAGGGTGTGGTTCCTTGCACTCGGAGTCGGGATAACGTCCACGCTAGCTGCTACATGCTTTGCATTTAGGTGATACTTTAGGCTTGATGTGCTGCGGTGATATGCAAATTCTTTTTTGCATAATTTGCACACAACCGTGCTCTTATCGACGCTTCCATCCGTCCGTTTTTTAAAACAAAATGTCCCATCCACGGGGCCGACCAAAGCGGTCTCATCAGCTTGTTCGTTCATGTTTGACTATTGTTCACCGTGGTTTGTTGTTGTTTGAAGTCCCATGCTGAAGTCATGAACGTTAGTTGGTGCTCCAGTATAATCGGTACGCCTGAAACTCATCCAGTGAGAAACGTTCCGCTGTGCAAAAATAAGTGCGATTAATGTGCGATTAAAATGCGTTAATTTTTTTAACGCGTTCATTTTTGTGTAATTAATTAATCTTAATTAACGCGTTAAAGTCCCGGCCCTAATTTATATATAAATCCGGAATTACATTTGTGTATCCATTTGTGTGCCTTTATTTATTTTTGACACTGAACTGACCCCATAGCCTACCTTCATCCGAAGAAAATGTATAAAACACTGTAAACAATAATGTCCGTAGTCCCTCATGCAGAAGAACGACCTCAAAGACAAAAGCTGAACATGTAACTGTCAATTCGGAGATGATGCTTACTCAAAAATGCAATTACCATGTTTTCGGGGGGTTTCTCCATCTCGTCGGCAGGAAGGACCAGCAGCACAATCCCGACTATACCCAGCACCAGCAGCACGAGCGCAGGGATGATGCTGTAGTCCCGAAGCGCCATTCTGTGCGTAAAAGCGGGCACTTGCTCAGCAGTAAAGACACGGAAATCAAGAGCGTGAAACAAATGGTTGATGCTGCAACGCGTCATATGGTTAGATTGCCCGCTTCCTCTAATCTTGCACGCACCCTCGCGCATGCACGAAGCGGAGTTTGATGGATATATGTAGGCTGTATTCTTTATATGGCACCAAATTGACAGAAGTGGAAGAAGAACTCAGATATTGTGCTTGAGTCTAAGTAGAATTATCCGAGTGTAGAAATACGCTGATACAGTAAAAGTTCTGCATTCAAATTTCACTCAAGTATAAGTACAACAAGTAAAAGTATAGTCCATTTCAGAATAACATATGATATGTTTTATAATGATTGATCATGAAAGTGTTCTCAAAGCTGGTGAAGGTGCAGCTAGTCTGAAGTACTTTGTAGACTGCAGGGTAGCTGGTGGATTTACTCCAGGTGGAACTAAAGTCTGATTCAACACTTGGTTAGATTTCACATCATTCATCCAGATCTGTGAAGTAACTAAAGGTATTAAATACATGTAGTGGAGGAAAAGTACACCATTTACCTCTGAACTGTAGTGGAGTAGAAGTACCAAGTGCATAACATTGAACTTAAGTACAGTACTTGAGTAAATGTTACTTAGTTACTTCCCACCGCTGCACACACTCTTCTCCTTCAGGGGTTAACTGGTGGGGGTCTTCTGTAGATCCTGTAGTTTTCCTTCAGCATTGCCTCAGAGTATGTCTCTCATGATAACAAGCAGCTGTGCAGCATGGAGACAGGCAGGCCAGCTGTTATATGCTCCTGCTTCACTCAGAGCACTACTGTCACATACAGTGGTTGTGAACTGTTGTGTCACTATTGCACAGTTAAGATATGAATAAATGATGGCGTCATAGCTGGGGGGATATAGGTCAAAGGGACGAAAGGTCTGGTGTCCACAGAGAGGAAGGACTTCCTGTGGCACTGTGTCTCTCTCAGGAAATGAGTCATCTCTCAATATCACCTGTGTCTGACCAGCACGTCATGGGGGTGGGAGACAGGTCCGGCATGAGAACATAATGAATGACGTGATGAGCCAACTATAGCTTTATATATTTTACATTGCATTTAGCTGACGCTTTTATCCAAAGCGACTTACAATAAGTGCGTTCGACCAACAAAATACAAACTTGAAGAAAACAGAATCATATAAGTACATCAGGTTTCATAAAGCTAAAACATTTCAAGTGCTGCTCAACTGGCTTTAGATAAGCCAGTCCTTTATTAGTATATAAGTGCTTTGTTAATAGTTCTATCGCTCGAGGTGGAGTCGAAAGAGATGAGTTTTCAGTCTGGAAGGTGTGTAAGCTTTCTGCTGTCCTGATGTCAATGGGGAGCTCATTCCACCATTTTGGAGCCAGGATAGCAAACCCATGTGTTTCTGCTGATGGGAACTTGGATCCCCCTCGCAGCGAGGGTGCAGCGAGTCGTTTGGCTGATGCAGAGCAGAGTGCACGCGCTGGGGTGTACGGTTTAACCATGTCCTGGATGTAGGAAGGGCCAGATCCATTCGCAGCATGGTACGCAAGTACCAGTGTCTTGAAGTGGATTCTAGCAGTTACCGGAAGCCAGTGGAGGGAGCGGAGGCGTGGTGTGGGAACATTTAGGAAGGTTGAAGACCAGACGAGCCGCTGCATTCTGGATGAGCTGCAGAGGTCGGATGGCACGTGCAGGTAGACCAGCCAGGAGGGAGTTGCAGTAGTCTAGGCGTGAGATGACGAGAGCCTGGACCAGAACCTGCGTGGCTTTCTGGGTCAGCTGGGGTTGCATCCTCCTGATGTTGAAAAGCGTGTATCTGCAGCAGCGTATTTGTATCTTTTCGTGTCAATTCATTTTTCTACATTTTTTGTATCTTTACCAAACATGGCCATTATGTGTAACTCTCCTCCACCACCGTTACAAAGCCACTCACACTGTATGGAGAGGCTTACGTTACAATCTTACATTCTCACTGAAAGTACTTCCGTGTGTATGGTGTCTCATTTCTGGGACATTCGGGCTATACCTGTGAAGTCATGTGTACTTACTTATTGTGTGCTTTTCTTCTATATATTAATATGTTAGCTCATTCTGTATTATTGCATGCCTTTCTTTTACCTGCTATGCCACGTTTGCTTCTGCAACCTTTGCTGTACATTGCACATGTCCCCCGTGGGGCCAACACAGGCTCTGTGAGTCTGATGTGTGTCCACTAGAGGGAACTGCAATCCAGTCTCTGAGGCCCTCTCAACACCAGCGTGTTTAGTTCTTCTAAAGATTGGACTGTGATTAAATCAATATATTAGGGAATGTCCTAACGTGTCCTTTACTCAACATAAGAAGAACACACAGATTAAGATACAAGACTGACCTGGAAAATGTTATCATATAAAAACTGAATTTCCCCCTCGGGAAAAGGTCCATCTCAATTTAAATAAGGATGCTGGAAGTTGCTCATGTGATGTATTTGTTGAGACGATGTGAAACATTCACTACTCGGATGATTCAGAAAACATTGCACACGTTTTTATATTTTGTACACACTTTCATTTTTCCAATCAACATAGATATACACGTAATATTAGATATAATATTACGTGCATTAAAGCTTCATACAGCCTGACCATGATGGTGTAGGTCATGTATCAAAAGTGTTTTAATACATGATGTTTTTATTGTTGACCAGTAGTGTTTGTGTGTGTACCGAACTGTAGATGACACTGCAGCTTGTGGTGGGCGGTGTTCTCTGTGGATGGGGGGTGGGGGTGATTGCCTGAACAGATCTTGGGGGGTCACACAAATGGCAGTGAGGTGAAGAGGTCAGCAACATAATTCTGAAATGAACAGATAAATCAGAAGGGCCCAGGCCCTGGTGCAACAGCCACCTGATGGTCCCTCTCCAACACTCGCTCCTCCCACACAAAGTGCTACACTGTAAAAAGCTTACCATCTAAGGCTACTGTAAAGTCTGGTTGCTCCAGCTCATAGAGTCACATAGTGAACCCATACATGTACCCCAGCGTGTTATGTTACAAACGTAAAGTCCGGTCCCCAGCACGGAGCAGCTGCTGGATGCTAACAGCATAGTTGGGCAATTTGCACAATTAGTATACCTTGTTTCAATTAGCATGCATTACCATTACAGCCTGTGGACAACACTTAAAACATGGCTCGGCCAAGTTGGACCATGTTGGAGTGCTTTTGTGGGTTATTGAGGATGCTGATTATATTTCTGACGGTTTAAGGCTTGACAGTTGCAGCTTCAACTGGAAAATAGCAATATTTGAGCTCTGTGGGCTGATTTTGATGAATCTTTGGTCCATTTTTTATATGAGGGGCATCTGGATCATTTGGATCTGACAGATTGCTTATTTATTTGAAAAATAATTGTCCACAGTAGAGATCATAATTTGCCATTTTTTATCCTGAAATGGCCTGACCCGTACATTTCTAACGTAACACACTGGGGTACTCAACGTTTCTGGGTTCACTATGCCGGCAACCAGGATGTTACGAGAGTACGAACAGCCCGTCTTCCTCTTCATGATGCATATTTAAGCAATGCATCAAACAATCGCTTGAGCCACAAGTCTCCAGGGTGTTGGTGCCTCAGCCGTTCTTGGTCTGGTTGCTTACACTGGGTTAAGCTAATGTGAGCATATTTTAACAGTATATTCATTATTACTGACATTCAGTTCTTTGAGTTGTTAACCCCTTCATTACATGATGTTGTATCATCTACAGTCCTGTCCATTATCCCTTTGTCTTGATCACAGTTACTGATAACCTGTTTACATTTGTATTTGTTTTTGCACCTTACAATTACACTTTTTTCACATTTATCCTCGTGTGAACTCTTACCTGAGCTAAGAGTGTTTAATAATGTGTCCTGCTGCTGCTAAAATACCTGCATGTCCCTACAGGGATCAATAAGAGTGTATCTTATCTTATATGCACTCCTTCCTACTGTTTACTGAAACTGCTGCTAACAATTCCCCTTCTCGTGATGTCTTTTCACTTTCTTTAGCTGTGACTGAAGTGGCTGACATCTTGAAATACAGCCCACACAGCAAACCAATCCAAACCCTAATCCACCTTAAAGTTAACCCAAAAGATGTGCAACAAATGTAATTGTTGCAATGTATGGAGACTTTATGCAAAACATTAGTTTTTCTGACACGCTTAAAGCCAAGTCCATAACTATTTACTTGTCATGGCTTCAAACAACTGCCCACCCATTTGCACGTGCTGGGTGTGAACAGAGGAACACAGAAGTGAGAGACTTGGCTGATCATCTCAAAGCTCTAGTCATGGCCAACTCCCCGAGAGGACGAGTATTGGGTCCCAGCCGAGATAACAATGTGTTGTTCTCAAGGTGAGAATGGGTGATCACATGTGATCACTTCTATTGGGCTTCCATCTGATCACGGAACATTCCTTTAGCTGAGCTTTGAATATGCAAGACCTCCCTCAGAGCATACGTCAGGTGACCACAAGCCGGCATAATGGATGTTCATCGTGTAAATTCACATGTGGATTGGACTGCCTCCAGCAGCTCACCCTGACTGACAGACAGGCTGAATCCACACTTCTTGCAGTGTGCCACAAACTGCCTCCACAGACCGCCTGCATGCTGAGAGTCGGGGCACTCAGAGGGCGTTCACACCTTGTTAAGTTTTACAACTGGTGCATTTGTCCATCCCGGCGTCTATTGCTCCTGTGACTCGGCTCTGCTTTGAAGTGACCTTCTCTGTCGGCCGAGGTGATGGGGGATTTAGGGTCTTCGCTGTGAATGTGATGCAGAACACCTTGAGGTGCATATGGCCCGCTGGAATTCACAGCGTGAACCTGGAAGAGGTGATCTTCATCATCCAATACCATAACAAGTGATCTTATCTTCAGTCAGCTAATAGCTCTACGAAGTAAGGGGCTGACTGTGGACTGTGAATGAAATAGTCACTCAGTTTAAGCAATAATGTCTCATAATAACGGTGACACTTTAGCCCGAGTTGCTCAGGTCTTGGAACATGGTGACATTCCAACAGCAAGGTCACATGGGACAAGAAACGAGAGCAGTGAGGGGCGAGAGAGGAACTACAGCACTATTTGAAACACCACCGATTCGCAGTGGTCGAAGGGTTAACAGCTCATCAGCCTATCAGGAATGACATATGACTGCTCACATTATGATTGTCTTTCTTTCTTTTAATACATTACAATGAGTCAGTAGTGTGAAGCACAGCTGAGCGGACCACTGTGCTCTCGCTCAGCCAGCGGGCGGGCCGCGAGCCGGTGATCCAGGGCAGCGCTTTGAAGGCGTGTTTAGCTATCTGTTCATATGTACATTCTACGTGCTTATATTACGGTGGGTTAGCGTACATGTTGCCTCATTCATTTAAATGTGGAGAGACATGCAATGAAAGAGGAATTGTGCCCACTCGCTCAGAACGAGGAGTGGACTGCCTTTTTGTTTGTATCGTGCACAGCGCGAAGAGTGTGCTGGAAGGGAGGAGAGCATTTCCAGATAGACAATTTGGAGACGCAAACATTAACACTAAACAAGAATAACCAAAATCCTCTTTGTAAATGTTCCTTGAAAATGGTCATTCGTGTTTCTTTGACATCAAGGATACATACAATCTGTTCTATTCAGAAACTATAAATGCAATCATAAGAGGATATTTAAAAGAAGGATTAGCACTTCACTGAACAATGTGAAACATTGACTTTAAACACATGTGTTATGTCAGCTGATGATTCAGATGGATTCTTTGAGGTCTCGATTGGGTCCATCAGGTATCTTATATTATCTTTCTTAGACAATCTGTTGAGAGTGATGCACAGATGGCAGAATAACCACACTTGATAACATGAATAACTATCAGTGCCTAGCCGACATCCATCAGGACCGTCCAGGTCCAGCAGACGGGTCACGGTTCACCTCCAGCTGCATGCAGGATATCTGTTCAGTCCGTTCTGACTCTGACCCGGCGCTCTCGTGTTTGTGTTACTGGCATCGATTCCCTCCAAACATGATGTATAACGTTGTGGAGGTGTCACTGCAGTGCAGACACCAACGCAGGGCGTGGCAGAGAGAGGATGATATCTCTTTTTACAAGTTGCTCAGGTTTAAACTTGAACAAAAAGAAAGAACACTTTTACAACATAAGTACACATGTGCTCATCTTACCCTACTCTCCTCTATGCACACCACGTTACACACGTGACTTTGGCACACCTGCACAAGCCTGAGACTGTGCGTGTGTGTGTGTGTGTGTGTGTGTGTGTGTGTGTGTGTGTGTGTGTGTGTGTGTGGTGTGTGTGTGTGTGTGTGTGTGTGTGTGTGTGTGTGTGTGTGTGTGTGTGTGTGTGTGTGTGTGTGTGTGTGTGTGTGTGTGTGTGTGTGTGTGTGTGTGTGCGTGAGTGTGTGTGTGTGTGTGTGTGTGTGTGTGTGTGTGTGTGTGTGTGTGTGTGTGTGTGTATGTGTGTGTGTGTGTGTGTGTGTGTGTGTGTGTGCGCGTGTGTGTGTGTGTGTGTGTGTGTGTGTGTGTGTGTGTGTGTGTGTGTGTGTGTGTGTGTGTGTGTGTGTGTGTGTGTGTGTGTGTGTGTGTGTGTGTGTGTGTGTGTGATGAACAATGGAAGATATTCACTGGACCGTGCATATGCAGGCCATTTATCAAAACACTGAACAGATCAGTGTCCATGCGCTATGACTCTAATTCACCTCATTTCATGTATTTTCTTTTGAGTGTGCTGGTGTCAGAGTGATTGCAGTAACAGCTTGCATGGATTGCTTCGCCTTTGTTTCGAAATAATGTTTCCCCTTTTACCTGTGCACGAGCAACTGCTGTAAACTGCATGAAGGAATTCCTATGGGGGATTAAAGGAGCAGAAAGCAGGTGATATGAGAGTAGGGGGATGTGATATGAGAGTAGGGGGGATGTGATATGAGAGTAGGGGGATGTGATATGAGAGCAGGGGGATGTGATATGAGAGTAGGGGGATGTGATATGAGAGTAGGGGGGATGTGATATGAGAGCAGGGGGGATGTGATATGAGAGTAGGGGGATGTGATATGAGAGTAGGGGCGATGTAGTATGAGAGCAGGGGGGATGTGATATGAGAGCAGGTGGGGTGTGATATGAGAGCAGGGGGGGTGTGGTATGAGAGTAGGGGGGTGTGATATGAGAGTAGGGGGATGTGATATGAGAGTAGGGGGATGTGATATGAGAGCAGGGGGGGTGTGGTATGAGAGTAGGGGGGTGTGATATGAGAGTAGGGGGATGTGATATGAGAGCAGGGGGGATGTGATATGAGAGTAGGGGGATGTGATATGAGAGCAGGGGGGGGTGTGGTATGAGAGCAGGGGGATGTGATATGAGAGTAGGGGGGATGTTATATGAGAGTAGGGGGGTGTGGTATGAGAGCAGGGGGGTGTGATATGAGAGTAGGGGGATGTGATATGAGAGCAGGGGGGGTGTGATATGAGAGCAGGGGGATGTGATATGAGAGCAGGGGGGGTGTGATATGAGAGTAGGGGGATGTGATATGAGAGTAGGGGGATGTGATATGAGAGTAGGGGCGATGTGGTATGAGAGCAGGGGGGGTGTGGTATGAGAGCAGGGGGATGTAATATGAGATCAGGGGGGGTGTGATATGAGAGTAGGGGGATGTGATATGAGAGCAGGGGGGGTGTGGTATGAGAGTAGGGGGGGTGTGGTATGAGAGTAGGGGGATGTGATATGAGAGCAGGGGGGGGGTGGTATGAGAGTAGGGGGGGTGTGGTATGAGAGTAGGGGGGATGTGATATGAGAGTAGGGGGATGTGATATGAGAGTAGGGGGATGTGATATGAGAGCAGGGGGATGTGATATGAGAGTAGGGGGATGTGATATGAGAGCAGGGGGTGTGTGGTATGAGAGCAGGGGGATGTTATATGAGAGTAGGGGGGTGTGGTATGAGAGCAGGGGGGTGTGATATGAGAGTAGGGGGATGTGATATGAGAGCAGGGGGGGTGTGATATGAGAGCAGGGGGATGTGATATGAGAGCAGGGGGGGTGTGATATGAGAGTAGGGGGATGTGATATGAGAGCAGGGGGGGGGTGGTATGAGAGCAGGGGGATGTGATATGAGAGTAGGGGGATGTGATATCAGAGTAGGGGCGATGTGGTATGAGAGCAGGGGGGGTGTGGTATGAGAGCAGGGGGATGTGATATGAGAGCAGGGGGGGTGTGATATGAGAGTAGGGGGATGTGATATGAGAGCAGGGGGGGTGTGGTATGAGAGTAGGGGGGGTGTGGTATGAGAGTAGGGGGATGTGATATGAGAGCAGGGGGGGTGTGGTATGAGAGTAGGGGGGGTGTGGTATGAGAGTAGGGGGATGTGATATGAGAGCAGGGGGGGTGTGGTATGAGAGTAGGGGGATGTGATATGAGAGCAGGGGGGATGTGATATGAGAGTAGGGGGATGTGATATGAGAGCAGGGGGGGGTGTGGTATGAGAGCAGGGGGATGTGATATGAGAGTAGGGGGGATGTTATATGAGAGTAGGGGGGTGTGGTATGAGAGCAGGGGGGTGTGATATGAGAGTAGGGGGATGTGATATGAGAGCAGGGGGGGTGTGATATGAGAGTAGGGGGATGTGATATGAGAGCAGTGGGGGTGTGGTATGAGAGCAGGGGTGGTGTGATATGAGAGTAGGGGGGGTGTGATATGAGAGCAGGGGGATGTGATATGAGAGCAGGGGGGGTGTGATATGAGAGTAGGGGGATGTGATATGAGAGCAGTGGGGGTGTGGTATGAGAGCAGTGGGGGTGTGATATGAGAGCAGGGGTGGTGTGATATGAGAGCAGGGGTGATGTGATATGAGAGCAGGGGGATGTGATATGAGAGCAGGGGTGGTGTGATATGAGAGTAGGGGTGGTGTGATATGAGAGCAGGGGTGGTGTGATATGAGAGCAGGGGTGGTGTGATATGAGAGTAGGGGTGGTGTGATATGAGAGCAGGGGTGGTGTGATATGAGAGTAGGGGTGGTGTGATATGAGAGTAGGGGGGCTGTGGTATGAGAGCAGGGGGATGTGGTATGAGAGTAGGGGGATGTGATATGAGAGTAGGGGGATGTGATATGAGAGTAGGGGGATGTGATATGAGAGCAGGGGGGGTGTGGTATGAGAGCAGGGGGATGTGATATGAGAGTAGGGGGATGTGATATCAGAGTAGGGGCGATGTGGTATGAGAGCAGGGGGGGTGTGGTATGAGAGCAGGGGGATGTGATATGAGAGCAGGGGGGGTGTGATATGAGAGTAGGGGGATGTGATATGAGAGCAGGGGGGGTGTGGTATGAGAGTAGGGGGGGTGTGGTATGAGAGTAGGGGGATGTGATATGAGAGCAGGGGGGGTGTGGTATGAGAGTAGGGGGGGTGTGGTATGAGAGTAGGGGGATGTGATATGAGAGCAGGGGGGGTGTGGTATGAGAGTAGGGGGATGTGATATGAGAGCAGGGGGGATGTGATATGAGAGTAGGGGGATGTGATATGAGAGCAGGGGGGGTGTGGTATGAGAGCAGGGGGATGTGATATGAGAGTAGGGGGGATGTTATATGAGAGTAGGGGGGTGTGGTATGAGAGCAGGGGGGTGTGATATGAGAGTAGGGGGATGTGATATGAGAGCAGGGGGGGTGTGATATGAGAGTAGGGGGATGTGATATGAGAGCAGTGGGGGTGTGGTATGAGAGCAGGGGTGGTGTGATATGAGAGTAGGGGGGGTGTGATATGAGAGCAGGGGGATGTGATATGAGAGCAGGGGGGGTGTGATATGAGAGTAGGGGGATGTGATATGAGAGCAGTGGGGGTGTGGTATGAGAGCAGTGGGGGTGTGATATGAGAGCAGGGGTGGTGTGATATGAGAGCAGGGGTGATGTGATATGAGAGCAGGGGGATGTGATATGAGAGCAGGGGTGGTGTGATATGAGAGTAGGGGTGGTGTGATATGAGAGCAGGGGTGGTGTGATATGAGAGCAGGGGTGGTGTGATATGAGAGTAGGGGTGGTGTGATATGAGAGCAGGGGTGGTGTGATATGAGAGTAGGGGTGGTGTGATATGAGAGTAGGGGGGCTGTGGTATGAGAGCAGGGGGATGTGGTATGAGAGTAGGGGGATGTGATATGAGAGTAGGGGGATGTGATATGAGAGTAGGGGGATGTGATATGAGAGCAGGGGGGGTGTGGTATGAGAGCAGGGGGATGTGATATGAGAGTAGGGGGATGTGATATCAGAGTAGGGGCGATGTGGTATGAGAGCAGGGGGGGTGTGGTATGAGAGCAGGGGGATGTGATATGAGAGCAGGGGGGGTGTGATATGAGAGTAGGGGGATGTGATATGAGAGCAGGGGGGGTGTGGTATGAGAGTAGGGGGGGTGTGGTATGAGAGTAGGGGGATGTGATATGAGAGCAGGGGGGGTGTGGTATGAGAGTAGGGGGGGTGTGGTATGAGAGTAGGGGGATGTGATATGAGAGCAGGGGGGGTGTGGTATGAGAGTAGGGGGATGTGATATGAGAGCAGGGGGGATGTGATATGAGAGTAGGGGGATGTGATATGAGAGCAGGGGGGGTGTGGTATGAGAGCAGGGGGATGTGATATGAGAGTAGGGGGGATGTTATATGAGAGTAGGGGGGTGTGGTATGAGAGCAGGGGGGTGTGATATGAGAGTAGGGGGATGTGATATGAGAGCAGGGGGGGTGTGATATGAGAGTAGGGGGATGTGATATGAGAGCAGTGGGGGTGTGGTATGAGAGCAGGGGTGGTGTGATATGAGAGTAGGGGGGGTGTGATATGAGAGCAGGGGGATGTGATATGAGAGCAGGGGGGGTGTGATATGAGAGTAGGGGGATGTGATATGAGAGCAGTGGGGGTGTGGTATGAGAGCAGTGGGGGTGTGGTATGAGAGCAGGGGTGGTGTGATATGAGAGCAGGGGTGGTGTGATATGAGAGTAGGGGTGGTGTGATATGAGAGTAGGGGTGGTGTGATATGAGAGCAGGGGTGGTGTGATATGAGAGTAGGGGTGGTGTGATATGAGAGCAGGGGTGGTGTGATATGAGAGTAGGGGTGGTGTGATATGAGAGTAGGGGTGGTGTGATATGAGAGTAGGGGGGCTGTGATATGAGAGTAGGGGGGCTGTGGTATGAGAGCAGGGGTGGTGTGATATGAGAGCAGGGGTGGTGTGATATGAGAGTAGGGGGGGTGTGATATGAGAGCAGGGGGATGTGATATGAGAGCAGGGGGGGTGTGATATGAGAGTAGGGGGATGTGATATGAGAGCAGTGGGGGTGTGGTATGAGAGCAGTGGGGGTGTGGTATGAGAGCAGGGGTGGTGTGATATGAGAGCAGGGGTGGTGTGATATGAGAGTAGGGGTGGTGTGATATGAGAGCAGGGGTGGTGTGATATGAGAGCAGGGGTGGTGTGATATGAGAGTAGGGGTGGTGTGATATGAGAGCAGGGGTGGTGTGATATGAGAGTAGGGGTGGTGTGATATGAGAGTAGGGGTGGTGTGATATGAGAGTAGGGGGGCTGTGATATGAGAGTAGGGGGGCTGTGGTATGAGAGCAGGGGGATGTGGTATGAGAGCAGGGGGATGTGGTATGAGAGTAGGGGGATGTGATATGAGAGTAGGGGGATGTGGTGTGTGAGGAGGAACTTCTTGAAGGGGAGGTGAAATCCCAGCCGTGTTACGAGGTGAAGGATGAGGCTGGACACCGTGGATGGGGCTCCTGGAGTCCTGAGGCACAGTCCATCCTGCAGGAATGGCAGCCTGGCTACTTGGCCTCTGTGAGAAAGAGGAAGCGCATTGAGAAGAGCGGCCATGTTGGGAGGTGATCCTGACAAGGATCAGCTTCCTCCTCCACCATGTCATCAGAAAGAACGATAACATATTAAAGTGGGATGTTGTTTTTTATACTTTTTTGTTGCAGGGTGGGGGCAAGGGTGGGAAGTAGACGGGAGCTACCTGAAACTGTGTTGTGCCCACCTTTTCAATGTGAATGACTTCTCTAGGCTGAATGCGGGATTAAATCTTTTGAGCACACCCACTTTGCAGAAGCTGAATGTGAAATAAAAGCTGCTATTGTGTGCCAGCGGCTCTCCCCCAGGGCCCTCACAGCTCCCGGCCTTCCCAGCCACCTCACACACTCTCTCAACCCTGAACCGGCAATTAGACGGTCAAATCAAAACCCTGGCACTCAGGACTAATTGTTTCTAACAGCCTTTGTAAAGGGCCATGTTGTTTCCCATTCAGGGCAGCTTCCCTGCTCCTTGTGTGTCAGATAGGGGAAGGCATCGTTCCAGCCGGGAGATAAGCCACAGGCTTTTTTAAGGCCCCAAAGTAGACTTCATTTTCACCTTCCTTTCACGGTTCAGGTGCACTTGTGTATTGAGGCGCACAGCATCTGCAGTGGGAGGGCTGGCCTGACGGATACAGTACCTCACAGGATGTCATTCATCGGCAGCTTCCGGAATGTGTTAAAAAGGGTGTGTGTGCCTGTGTGGGGATTTCACCGCTGGCCTGCTTTTTTCTCCCTTTTCTGCCCTCCTCTTCGGGGAATAAGCAACAAGAACACCATGACTTTCTAAGGCAGGTTGCCTGTCAGATGTGTGTCATGACAAAGAGGCAACATGTGGTCTGCTGGGTTACACTGCTGCTGTTATCGCTGTAGTGTTTTCTACTGCCATTATTATGGATATTCATCCGTGATATAAAAAATGGAATTGTTTGGACTGTATAGTATTTGTTTTCACAAACAATCTATGGAAGCTGTCCATGTAGTATGTAAATATCCTCCGGACAGCTCCTTAAAGAGGTGTGGTGCTGTAGGATCATTTTGAGAATGTAGGTTGTGATGCTGTTCCAATGGAAAGCTGGACAAAGTGATTGCTTGTCAGTATAACTAATGTTTTGGTTCAGCCCACTGTGTAGCAGTTCCTTTCTGTACTTGGTGTCACGCTGCGGGAGCGCCCCTTCAGTGTAGTGACTCCTCGGTTATTGCCACAGTGATATTGCTGCTGTGACATTATCTTTAACATGAAATGTGCTCAATCCTTTCATCCTCACCCAAACAGAGGAACACCTGCACGTCATCGGTTATAAAGCAAGATGTACACAGTCTGTGGTTCTGTGGTAGCTTGACTATTTACATCAATGTTAATACAACAATATTCTTAGTGCAGGATCTCTCTGACGAGGCGGTGCTCTGCAGGGTTTTACCGCCAACTCCGGCCGGCTGGGAATCTGCACTGAGGTGGACCCACCAGAAGGAGCAGTACTCTGCAGAACTTTGGCCTCTGGAACATTAAAGGGTTTTTTGTTATCATGCAAAATGCACTTTTTGATGTCTTTTATACATACATATGTGTCCCCGGCAACCTGATCTCACCAGAATGCGTGACTCCACCACGACTTCTTAACACCACAATGCGTGGTGGAGTCACGAACTTTGTTACATTTACGTGTCGGCACCACGCAAACAACACCAATGTAAAGTGAATGAGGCTCCTTTGTCGTGGTGCACACACGCATTTCTACAACGTCCCGCAGTGAGCTTTTATTCTATACAACGTTTTTAAAATCTACTTTATAGCTTGTAGTAACTCACGGGAGGCTTCTTTTATTTTATTTGTATTCATAATTATTTTTATTTTTCGTCAGAATGTAAAAATTACATTAGTTACGAATTTGTGTTCTCAAAAAACAGTGCATTGTGGGTAATGCAACTGTTAATTTTATTAAATTAGTTAGTTTTTAAGGAAGGCCAGAGCTTCAGCTGTGTCAAATAGATTGTTCCCTTTAGTTAACGTTATTTAAAAGATATTACGAGTGTCCATTCCCATTGGATAATGGAGAATTTTACACCCGGAAGTAAGTATTCTCCTTACTGTCGATTGATTTTACAGTGATATCTGCACTACTCATCGACTAAAAAACACCAGATTATCCTTGTTAATTACACAACATTGATTGGTTTGAATTGTGTACAATGCTTTTGTATTTTCCCCCTTCGATTCGGAGAAACAAATGTTTTTTCGGAGTTTTTGGATTGCAGAAAACACTACACTACCCAGAATCCTCAGCTATCGTTTGGGACTACACCATGTGCTTAGCTTGACAAACCCCGTGATCAGCCCTCAAGCTCTTTGATTGGTTGACCTCCAACTGCATTCCATATGAAAAAAAAAGGTTTCGTAAAAGAGAAAATCATACTTTATTCAGCAGTGCTTGCTTTACTCTTTGAAAGTCATCACATGAATGCATTGTAATAAATGGTTTGGCTGCATTAAATATTACACATCTGTCATAGTTCTGTATTTGTAGTTATCTCCAGAGATCGGGCATCAGAATAGACCGGAAACTATTCTTTTACAGTTCTGTTTTAATTTCACAATAAAGTTAGTAGTAATATTTTGTTTTGATATTATTGTTTTTTATTAACTACTAGACGACTGGGTCATGTTAAGGCCATCTTTTCTGTGTTGCTGTGGGGTTTTTCCATCGCTTTTGTGTTACAAATATCAAAACAATAACAAAATAATATTCGTCGTAAACTAAACCAGAAACAGCAGTATATTTTATTTTGTTAACACTGTAAACTTGACAGCCTTTTAACCCAAACCACCTACTGGTTAAAGCACGTTATTGCACGTTTAGAGTAATTGCAATGCAGGAAGATTGTGTTGCTTTTTAACGACTGTTTAAAATGCCTTTTTCTTAATGTCTTTCATTTTTGTAAAGCACTTTTGAATATGTTATATTTTATGAAAACATTTAAATATTAAGAGTACATACAAAATAGTGGGAAAGTAGAAGGTCAATGATATAAATATAGAATAGAACATATCAAGAAGATACTCAAATGATATCTAGAATAAAACAGTGTAGTGCCTGATAGGAGGAACTAATAAGGCTTTATTTAAACATTAAAGAATACTTTAGGTTAAGGTCTTCTTTTAAATAGGAAAAAAGCTTTGGGGGTATCTAAATATTAAGCCTGACAAAGTTTGTTTTGGAACTTGACAATCAACTTTCCTGCAATGTTAACTATGTTGAAGCACTTACTTTAACTGATATTATACACATTAATTATAATCTTATGTATGTAGATAGTATAAGAAACGTGCAGAATACGACAGTGTAATGGTGGAGGTATACACACATATTGATAGATGTCTTGTAATGCACTGTTGAGGAACCTGTGACCCAAGTTTTTCATTCATTACATAACTACACTGTTGTGTATATGATATAAACCTTAGAAAATCTTGAAATCTTGAAAGGGATGTGCAAAATAGCCATAATATACAGTCTTTAATTAACTATTAGAGAATAACGAGTAATGAATATGCTTTAAACGGATCTGCAGATAAATATTTAGTCTTCTCAAGCACCAACTATCAAATATCTTGCCTGATTGTTGGCACTTGACAATCACCTTCACTGAATTTCACTCAGGTGTAACTAAAGTCTGATTTAAGGGTTGTTTATATTTCACATCATTAATCCAAATCTGTAAAGTAACTAAAATAAATGTAGTGGAGTAAAAATACCAGGTTAACCTTAAAGAAAGCCCTCAGGATTATAAAAGACCCCCATCACCCCAGCCACAAACTGTTCTGTCTGCTGCCGTCTGGCAGGCGGTACCGCAGCATTCGGACTAAAACCACCAGACACAGAAACAGCTTCATCCCACAGGCTATACGATTATTAAACACCTGAACTTAGAAACAACATCCATAACATTCATCTGGCTGCTACTTAGAAATTATTTATCTAATATATCATATTCCAATCACTTGTAGACTCTTATTGCACTATTTCACTATTTTTTCTGTGTATCTGTTTTATTGCGAAGCACTGTTGGAGGAGCCTGTGACCTAAGGGGGGAGGAGGGGGGGGGGGGGGGGGGTAGGACACGTTCGATTCCTGTTTTGAATAGTGTGCCGTCGATGGGTTTCATTCCATTTCAAAGTCCTTTTTGACCTCTGTGTAAACTTCGCGCATCCAATCACAGAGGTTGAGGACTGATCACGGGGTTTGTCAAGCTAAGCACATGGTGTAGTCCCAAACGATAGCTGAGGATTCTGGGTAGTGTAGTGTCTTCGGCCATCCTAAAACTCAGAAAAAACATTTGTTTCTCCGAATCGAAGGGGGAAAATACAAAAGCATTGTTCGCAATTCAAACCAATCAATGTTGTGTAATTAACAAGGATAATCTGGTGTTTTTTAGTCGATGAGTAGTGCAGATATCACTGTATAATCAATCGCCAGTAAGGAGAATTCTTACTTCCGGGTGTACAATTCTCCGTTATCCAATGGGAATGGACGCTCGTAATACAATAGAGGGGACATGATCATTATCTTTTAAATAACGTTAACTAAAGGGAACAATCTATTTGACACAGCTGAAGCTCTGGCCTTCCTTAAAAACAAACTAATGTAATAAAATTAACAGTTGCATTACGAACAATGCACTGTTTTTTGAGAACACAAATTCGTAACTAATGTAATTTTTACATTCTGACGAAAAATAAAAATTATTATGAATACAAATAAAATAAAAGAAGCCTCCCGTGAGTTACTACAAGATATAAAGTAGATTTAAAAAACGTTTTATAGAATAAAAGCTCACTGCAGGACGTTGTAGAAATGCGTGTGTGCACCACGACAAAGGAGCCTCATTCACGTTACATTGGGGTTGTTTGCGTGGTGCCGACACGTAAATGTAACAAAGTTCGTGACTCCACCACGCATTGTGGTGTTAAGGAGTCGTGGTGGAGTCATGCATTCTGGTGAGATCAGGTTGGTCCCCGGTGAGTCGGGGAACTCACAAAGTGTCAGAAAACAAAAGCCTCTCTTTTCCTCAGTACCCACATCGCTAAAAATGGGGGTACAACAGAGCTGATCCAGATTTGCAGACCCACTGCACTATCAGAAAGTTGCTGTCAGAAACAATGTGTGATTCTCCAGAACACACAGATGGCCAGTCCACACGGCAGCGTGCGTTGAAGCTTGCCGGTGGGCGTGTCTGGCGTGCGTACCAATCTCATTCATCTCAGTCCCGCCCGGACACACAAGCACGCGGTTTGATTGGCTAGAGCTTGTACTGGCATATGATTTGATTGGCTGGCGCTTCTGTCGACGCTTGAAAAGTTCAACTTTTCTCAACTTATGAAGCGAGCAACGCAACGGAACCACAATGCAGTTCGGCAATGCGTGATGTCAGCCCATTCAAAGTGAATGGGAAGCGTCTCCGTGAATCACACAGCGCTGCCGTGTGGACGGACCGTATGTGTAAGAAAGCAGGAAATAATAAGAGAAAAAGCATTTGAGCTCCATACTGTTTCAGAAATAATCTTTGATGTGGTTTGGAACATGATGGCTTTAATCAGGGCAGAATTTAACTCCAGCTGCCGGGTCATTCTGAGCAGGCATTAGATCCCCCTCCTCTTTTCTTCTTCTTCAAGCCAAGGACCCAAAACCTGCGTTTCTCTAACCGGGCTGGAATAGAGGGATATGAGGGATGTTTAGAGTGGGGGATCTGTTTGGTATGTTGAGCAAAACACCTCAGAGACATGTTTTACCCATAATCTATGCCTACAAATAGCATAATGGAGACCTTTAAGAACGGACGAGTTGAGCTGAGGAGGCTGTGCTGTCGCATGCAGTCAACATCACAATCATATTCATAATAATATACAGGTTCTTGGAAAGGACAGCCTAAGACGTAGCAGCCAGGGGTAAACATAATATAAGCTAGATGCATAATAATACAATTCAACAGCACCCAAAGGAGTCCACAGTATCGACACAATACAATGTACTCCAGTGTTCTACGAGGTATATAGCATCTGATTGGCCAGTGGGGCGAGTTTCCAGACGACATGTTGACCTGCTGTCATTCTTCATGTTGATTAGTGAGGTGCCACAGGACAAACACACTCACTTGTTGAGCTGTCTGGATGTGACAGAGTGGGAGGAACGATAGATGCATGAAATAAAGCATTGGGTATTCATGTAATAATGAACATCATACCTCTTTGATTTGTTTTAAACATCTGTGATTGCTTCCAGGGGAAACGCCATAATGTCATTTGAAAGATCTCTCCCTCCGCAGTCATGATGGGAGTGTGTGTGATTCTTTCTGTGTGACCAACCTGCTGTCTGCACCCAGCGCTGAGAGCAGCTTCTGTTTGAATCCGAGTGTGACTGGAGCTATACACACACGCACACACACACGCGCACACACACACGCACACACACACACACACACACACGCACACACACACACACACACACACGCACACACACACACACACACACACACACACACACACACACACACACACACACACACACACACACACCCTAATGTGGACCCCTGTGTCTGCTCCTCAGCCTGTCAACCAGTGAGGGGGGGAGGGGGCGCTGAAGTGCTGAAGTGAGGCAGAGGCAGACATTTTCTCAGGAATGCTGGGAGCTATCAGAAGTGACATGTCAGCGTATCCGCTGTCAGATCTCAGCTTTATCTCTGCTCTGCTGTTGACTGCTCCTGGCCTGCTAATGAGAACCACACACGCACACACACGCACACACACACACACACACACACACACACACACACACACACACACACACACAGACACACACACGCACACGCACACGCACACACACACACACACACGCACACGCACACACACACACACACATTCACACACACACACACACACACTCACACACACACACACGCATGCACGCACACACACATGCATGCACGCACACACACACGCACACACACACACACACATGCATGCATGCATGCACGCACGCATGCACGCACACACACACATGCACACACACACACACACACACGCACACACGCATGCACGCACACACGCACGCACACACACACACACACACACACACACACACACACACACGCACACACATCCCAGGAACCTTTCCATCAAGACATTTAGGAAAATAAACATTTGTAAGAACCCCCACGGTTTCATACAATTGACTGCTCCAGCAGCTCTTCAGGGTCTGGGGATATTCAGGAAGTCTCTGGAGGCCTTAAAGGTGGGGTAGGTAAGTTTCAGAAACCGGCTTGAGATATACTGTTTGTTATATTCCATGGAATGCTCTTAACATCCCGATAGCAATGAATATCTTAAGTGCTTTGACAAAAAATCCATAAAAAATATCATCTGTAGAAGCCGTAGCGCTGTAAAAAGCACGACCAATCATCTGAGCCGGCCCGGCTAAAGTAACTGGATGGCCTACCTGCCTTCCATCTGTGCACAAACTTATCTCGTGCCCTCATTGGTCGTGTGCGCATTCGTGTGTGTTTTCTCTTTCGTATAGCCCGTTCGTTCACACGAGGGCGTAACGGAAATGTGGAAACAGACCCCGCAAACGATAACGGGTCCCAAGGTGGATAGATCTGCAAACGGAACGCTCTGGGGGGCCAAACGGCTCAGTGTGTACGCCCTATATGATCATTTCCTGATGACGATGAAGCCATAGTCCCACCTCTCCCCACCTCTCCCCACCTCTGCTGCTCAGTGCTGTAGCATGGTCTGTAGCTACTGCTACTGACCATGCTACAGGTGTTAGTGCAACATCTACAGCTCCTCTACCACAACCATCAGCAACAAGTGGACATGGAGAACTACATGAACCACATGTTGCTAAATCCACCACGGGGCATACACAGAAGGGCAACCATGGCAACCATGCTCGGTGTATTTTGTGGCGGAAGTACAGCGCCACTTACAGGCCCGGCATATGTACTACAGCATCTCCAGCGCTTTCGAGCAGTCTCGTGTGAACGGAAGACTGATATCGTATTCGGTTCGTTTGCGGTTCGTTTGCGTTTCGTCTTAGTAACATAGAAAATAACATAGTTTCCCAGTTGCCATACTAGTATGTTTCTAAAACCTCTGCTTTGTACAACCTCACACAGGCTGCAGACTTTTAGTCCAGTTGATTTGCAATTTAAGGCGAGACACGGCAGGCAAAAACATCGCTTTTCAAGTACTGGTCAATTTTGAGATTTTGTGCTATTTTGATTCTATAACATGTTCTCTTTCAGGCTTTTGGAAGGAAAACGTACAAAATACACATTTAAGTGTTTATTTTACTATAGTTTGTCTATTTGCGTCTGTAGATTTCTCCTAAATTCACCAAAAGTTAGCATTCTAACGTAACATAAAGTACTGCGACCGCTGTGTGCACCATGTCAACAGAGATGTCGTTGGAAAGCTGTGTCTCTCCTGCACAATCTCATCGGATCCAAATATGGTCATTTCCTTTGTAGCAGCAACCAATCGTGAAAGCACAAAGGGGTCTTAAACCAAGAAACGAAATCTCATTGGCTGGTGTCAATTTCTGACAACGTGATTCGTTCAGATGCGTCACGTGGTGTGCTAAAACACTTCCTGGTTAGCTTTCCGCTAGAAATTGAAATCTCAAAATGGCAAAAGAACGGCGAAAAAACGTTCACAGAGAAGACGACAACAATTGTCACTTGCACGAAGCAAGGTTATACAATAAAAAAATGACCCCGAACATGAAATACCTTCACGGAGTGTGTCGATGCGCAAGCTGTCATCCAAAGAACATGAGGGTTTAGCTAGCGCCTCACTGCAATCTTTAAAGGTCGTTTTCTCAAAATGAGTTTTTTCTCCTACTCTGAGTTCGAAATTTCAACCTCAGTAGCACGTAGAGACACCAAACCTTCCAGTTATATTCCTATCAATATTATGAAGGCTTTTAAAGAAGGGTTTGCTCATATATAATTCATAGCCTGAATAATACAACATTGTATACCTAAAAACATGGCAAAAACTGATATTGTAGAGCTGTTGACAGTATTTTCTGATTTATGGAGTGATACAAAGAGATATCCAATATCCCTTCTGAAGCCTTAGATACTAATATGACTACAAAATGAAACAAGAATTTTTAACCTGGCTTTATCCAAAGTTCAGATTTCGGTTCCTGAAATGTGTTAAAAAATGCGCATATTTAATGAGAGAATGAATCATTTGCATATTTAAACATCCTATTTCAGAAAACTTGTAATACAAAAAACAATTGCCTTATTGTAAGTAATTAACTGGAGAAATGTCTAGCTGATACCTTTAAGTTAAAAAAATTACCCTATTCACCTGGGGTGTCTCGCCTTAAAATAATTATACAAAGTGTACAAAATAAATTCTGTCAATGGACTGGAATATTCAGCATCTCAGCAAATCTCCAGTGATTTCACCATATACGACAATTAGAATAAAAACATCCTTTGATCATAATAATTATTTGGATTATGACCTCATGCATGTTATATTCTGACTCAGCATGCATCCTTAACTCCCTATTTTCTCTTGGTAGATAAATGGTTCTCTTTCCCGCCCACCTCCCGGTAGGTGACATGTTTATCATGAAAAACAACTTTACTCAATTACAGTGCAATTAAAAAGCAATTATTGCCCTGTTTGAAGCTCTGCTGCCATCACCGTATCACTGATTAGGCTCATGGCATTACTGCAAACGTGTTTGACCCCCGCCACTGTTTGCTTTTCACTCAACCAAACAAGATGAAACGCTGCTATCAGAGCACCATTAGATAGAGAGAGGCCACTCCACCACTGGAACCTTGAGAAGTGAGATCCAACACTGAGAGCATAATGGCGTCCTGTTAGGCCTACTGGAGACGATTCAGGATGCTTTGTGAGGGCAGCAGCCCCTCACCATCACAGCTGTTGAAGCCCCGTTCCTCCTCAGAGCCCACCTGATGGGCCCTGTAGAGACTTGCTCTGCAGGTGAGCAGAAACAAGAGTTTTCCATGTGTCAAATGGCGCATTTCCACTACAGCGCGGAGCGCGGTTTAAGCGAGCCGTGCCCGGCTTGTTTTTGGTTGCGTTTCCATTAGGCATAGTTCCGGCTAGCGGGTACTTTTTCACAGTTTTCTGGCTCTCCAGGCTGAGTATGCTAAACTAGTGAGAGAATCGCTGGCAACTACAACAAAATGAACATATTTGACCGTGATTTAATTGTAATACACGTTTCAAAATGATGCCGAAGTAACAACACACTGATAAAAATCTAATAAAAACCATGAATTAATGCTTCAAGTCTGCAGACAGACGGCAGGCGAAAAACCTTTTAAAATGCGTGTTGTCTGAATGGAGATTGGCTAAGCTAACGCAGTATATGCTCTGACTGTCCACACTCACAACAACGGCCTATACACACATAAATAAACCAGCGACTGTAGTGTGTCATGTAGTGTGCCATGACACACGTGCTCCTCTCCTTGTTGTCTTTTCTGTCTCCCTGCTCCTGGGGCACCTGGTCTGCCCCTGGCTCCGCCTCTGCCCAGGTGTTCCTAATTCCACTCAGCCGTGTTATAAGGAGAAACTGGAGGAGAAGGAGCTCTCGCCTGTCCTAACGCCACTCTCTCCCTACATTATCTCTTTGGCATTTTGAGCTTTAGGCTGTGTTTTTAGCAGATGTATTTATGTTTAGTCTGGAGGACCTGGTAGTCCAGTTTTCGCGGCTTTATTTTGTTTCCCATAGGGCTTATGTTTGATTTCTGGTTAGGGGGGAGCTCTGGGTCCTACAGCCCGTGGTGTGGTGTGGCTGGCTCGGGTTCCCTCCGTCTGTTTGTTCTTTTTAGCCAGTCCTCCAGACCTCCTTTTGTTACCTTTTATGCTTGTGTGAGTAAACGGCTGATGTCTAATAAATTCTCATTAACAAGTACCAGGTTTTTGCGTGTATTATTTTATGTTGCGGGTCTCCCCACGAGCCACTACCACGGAGTAGAGGGCGGGTTGTAACAACTTGTTTAACTTTTGTCTAGTTTCTGAACAGATATGAGGAGCTATGAGCTCTGAGGGCTAACAGCTAACGGCTGATGTTGGTTTTGTGTTTCGCATTGAAGATGACGTCACGGCTCCGCCTACACTGCGTTACTATAGTTACTACCCGAGTTCCTAAACTGTAATGGCAACGCAGCATAAAGTGAGCCTGGCCTACCAAGGCCTAACTATACCGTACTAAGCCGTGCGAGGCCCTGCAGTGGAAATGCGCCATAAGTGCTGTCTATTAAAGAGTCCTGTTACGCTGCTCCATCCATGACCACCTGACCACCTGACCCCACCCCCACCCCTCCACAGAAACACACGTACCTCCATCACACTTTGCCTTTGTCTATTGTCTGGGTGCCTTTACAACAAAAATAAAAAAAATTATTTAAATGTTAAACTATTTAAAGTTGTAAAATAAACTTGCTTGTAATCCTTAAGTCTATCAGTGATTTCATTAGCCTGTCTTGATCTCCACATCAGCCACCCTGCGATGGCAGTACCCTCCTCTTTGTTGAAGTAACACCAGGCCTTGTTTGTTTATGTCATTATGTTGTGGAACACGTGACTGATGTCTTTCTGAGTGGCTCTAAGCATCTATCCCCAGCACCACACTGAGCCGGGCCCTTATTCTCTGAAGGAGGCTCTGAGAGGAGCAAGGGGCCGGTGGAGGCCAGATCGAGGAGAGATTGACAGGAGGGGCTGGGAGCCCTGGTGGAGGTCACAGCCAGGTAAGAGGGCGGCTTTGTGTTCATTCACACAACACTTGACTCAGGCACTGAGCAACTAGATAGTTCTTCATGCTTATTGTAAAAAACACATACAAAACACATTACTGCTTTGTGATGTAAATGCATTTATTATATCGGATGGAATCCTCCAAACAAAGGACACAATGATTGAAAGACTTTCCATAATTGTATTAGAGAGCACAGTGCAGTGTTTTGGTTTCTGATCATTTTTTTGAACTCATGGATCTGTCTGAATGGCTTTTTTTATTTATTTGTTCACCATCTCTTCTCAGGTATTAAAACAAACCAGCACCCAACAAAGCAGCCCTTTGTGTTTTAATCTGAACTCCTACAAGACTGTGAAGATGCTGTGTTTGAATCAAGCGGCAAACTCTGGGGCAGAGCCGGGACGCCAATGAGGAAGTGCCACAAACCGCAGTTCATCTATTGGCCGATAGGCGATGACTGCAGAAAGGAGCAATTTCCATAGACCCCATGTTAAAATGCCCAACTTTACAGCAGAAATAAACATGGATGCAATAACAATTATTCGGGATATAGTTGGATTCCACCTTAATGATTATTAATTGTTGAGTGAATTGTTTTATAATGCGACCATTTTATTTATATTAGGTCTTAAAGTCTTTGCATAAATTAGGGCGTGGTCACTTTGATGGACAGGTACTAGCCTCACTGTCAGCTAACAGCATGGGCGGCGCCAGGATTTTTTTGCTGCAGTAGCTTAGCAGTTGCTATATGACAGCACGGCGTTGCTAGTTAATTTTCAAAATAAACAAGCAATACCAGTGGGCCAAGCACGAGCCTGTTCATATTGTAGCGTTCACCGCTATTCAAGATCACTCAAGCCTTCAATGTCGAAAACATTCTCTTTATTTACAGAACCAATCAATAGTGTAACACTCATGACTTTCACGTGACACACACCGGAAAACGCACACACATACACACACCTGGAAGGGGCGGTCTCTCCCTAACTCCCACCAACAACATTGCCTAAATAACGCACTTTTCCTCCTCTCTGGCCTCATTCTGTCCTCCTCCTCCTCCTCCTCCTCCTCCTCCTCCTCCTCCTCCTCCTCCTCCTCCTCCTCCTCCTCATTCTCAGTTCTCTTCTCCTCATTCACAATCCCCCGTGTTAGATCTCACTGTCAGCACGCCTCGAACAATGCGCCATGTCGGAAAATACAACACATTCTTGATTCATTTAAAATGACCATTTGTAACTGAGAGGAGCGACTGCTCATTTCTGCCGAGATGCTCAAAGGGTGAGACGCTGTGTCTGAGAATCACGGACTAGCAGAATTTGTATATTCTGGAGTGGAGCTCTGCAGAGAGCAGGGTGGAGGAAATGAGGGCAGTGGATCATCACCGTGCGGAGAGGAGCAGCGCTAGATCCACTGCAGCTCGTGGTAGCAGCTAGCTGGTCCTGCTGCTGCGGGTGCAGCGGGTCAGTTGGCGGGGGCACCTGTTCTTCGTGGTCCCAATCCTCCCGGTTTTCATAGTGAACATCGGGATCCTTGTGGATAGCAGGGTTGTCCGGCTGGACCGGCTCCGTTGGAGATCGCGGTCGTTTACGCTGACTTGTGACTGTGAGAAATGTTTCCATTTTCGATCTACTGAGAATTAGCCAAGTAACAGTTCACGCAGTAAATTACAACGACCCGCCCCTGATAGATCCCGCGAAAATGTATCATATTTATACACATTCTCGCGGGCTGCGAGAATGTGTATAAATATGATACATTTTCATATCAAAACAATGGGGTTGCTAAGCCGTTGCTAGGCCAATTGTTGGAGTTGCTATAGCAACTCCTAGATACCCCCTGGCGCCGCCCCTGGCTAACAGCAACTCGTCCACTCTGCTAGGCTACAACGTTAGCTAGCCGTTAGGGGCCGACTCCGCCTACCAAGGGCTTCTCTGCAACTCTGCAGAATCCTATGGGTGACGTCACGGACCCTATGTCCATTTATATATACAGTCTATGGTTTGAAACCTGCTTGACTCAGGCCTTCAGTTATGTGGGGAAACTGTGAGTGGTGAGGCTAATCCTTCAAAGGTTTTCACATTGAACTTTTGAACAGGTTGTCCTCATCATGTCCCTGACACCCTGTAGCAGCAGCAAGTCTTCATAGCTCAGCATAGACCACCGCAAAATTATTCTTATAATGTGTCTTTTGGTAAAGGATAACTTGGGTCATGGTTATATAATAATAATAATACCAATAAAGTCAAACTGAAGCACTCCTTTGAGTTAAATCCCAGATCTAATGTACGATAGGGTCTTGAGCATGTTTCTCTCAGTGATCCCAGTGTTATGGTAAATGTGTGTTCCCTTCTACCATGTATTAATATTTGTCCTTGTTTGATGTTGCAAATGGAGCTGCTGTGATGCAAGTTACATTTCAGACTTGATTTGACAATAAATTATTATCATATTGGATATATCATATAAAGCAGGGGTGTCAAACTCAAATACACAGCGGGCCAAAATAAAAAGATCGGTACTAGTCGAGGGCCGGACTGGTTCAATGTTTATTGCAAAACTTAATGAAATTAACTTATTGCATATATTAAACCTGGAGCTAACAAAGCTTAAATTATTGCCTATAAAAACAACATTAAACACTGAATAATAATAATAATTAAAACTGCGGTCGCAGATGTGCGCGCAGTGATGAGCAGGCCGTCGCGTCCGTTTGCCTGTCGGGGAGGGCAGCCGGTCGTCCCGGCGTCAAGCAGACGCTCGCGAGTCCTCAGAAATGAGCCGTTTCTCATTTCTATAATTTTCGTGTCCCAGACTCCCAGGTCCTCCGGCAGCGACCCGGAAACGGATGTCGGCGCGCCGTCTCGAAGGAAAACAAATTTCTCTAAAGGCTCGTCGAGGATCGATTATCGAGGAGGCTGTCTGGAGGAGCTGTAACCGAGGATACACTGATGCAGAGGAAAGAGGAGAGAGGAGAGAGGAGTCTCGCTGGAGGAGCTATAACCGAGGGTACTCTGATGCAAAGGAGAGAGGAGAGAGGAGAGAGGAGAGAGGAGAGAGGAGAGAGGAGTCTCTCTGGAGGAGCTATAACCGAGGGTACACTGATGCAGAGGAGAGAGGAGAGAGGAGAGAGGAGTCTCGCTGGAGGAGCTATAACCGAGGGTACACTGATGCAGAGGAGAGAGGAGAGAGGAGAGAGGAGAGAGGAGAGAGGAGAGAGGAGTCTCTCTGGAGGAGCTATAACCGAGGGTACACTGATGCAGAGGAGAGAGGAGAGAGGAGAGAGGAGAGAGGAGAGAGGAGTCTCTCTGGAGGAGCCGTAACCGAGGGTCCACTGAAGTATTCTCCGGAGAGGACTTCAGGCAACAGTGATGTTTAAAAGAGGTGTGACGCATGGCTGGACTTCTGTCAACGAGGCACAGCTCTGCAGACTGTTCCCGTTGTGATTATAAGTTATTAGAGATGATCAAATGTGCATCAGACTTTGTGCCCTTTGCCGTTTGTTTACTCACTTTCACATGTCCCCTGGATGTTAGGCTATTTCTTTTTTTAATACAACTGCTTTCATTGTGACTCGATGTTTACAGTGAGGACAGCTGCCGAGGTCAGTGCAGGAAGCAGAACAGTGTGTATAATATATATCGCTCAATAATAAATGTAACATGCCTACATTTCACACTTTATTTGTAGGCTTTAGGAGATATCTACAAATAAACAGTAGATATTCTTCATGAAACCATAGTGCTTCACATAATACAAATTGTGTGTGTGTGTTTGTGTGTGTGTGTGTGTGTGTGTGTGTGTGTGTGTGTGTGTGTGTGTGTGTGTGTGTGTGTGTGTGTGTGTGTGTGTGTGTGTGTGTGTGTGTGTGTATGTGTGTGTGTGTGTGTGTGTGTGTGTGTGTGGGGTGGGGTGGTGTGGTGTGTGTGTGTGTGTGTGTGTGTGTGTGTGTGTGTGTGTGTGTGTGTGTGTGTGTGTGTGTGTGTGTGTGTGGTGTGTGTGTGTGTGTGTGGTGTGGTGTGGTGTGGTGTGGTGTGGTGTGGTGTGGTGTGGTGTGTGTGTGTGTGTGTGTGTGTGTGTGTGTGTGTGTGTGTGTGTGTGTGTGTGTGTGTGTGTGTGTGTGTGTGTGTGTGGTGTGGTGTGTGTGTGTGGTGTGGTGTGGTGTGGTGTGTGTGTGTGTGTGTGTGTGTGTGTGTGTGTGTGTGTGTGTGTGTGTGTGTGTGTGTGTGTGTGTGTGTGTGTGTGTGTGTGTGTGTGTGTGTGTGTGTGTGTGTGTGTGTGTGTGTGTGTGTGTGTGCTACTATTCCTTCGCAATGTAGCATGACATTGCACACTTTATTTGTATGCTTTAGTAGATATCTACAAGTAAAGAGTAGATATTATTCATGGAACCATATAGTGCTTCACATAATAAAATATACAAGGGCTGTCGCCTGATATACATTATATGCTTTATGAGCTGTTTGTGTGTGTTGTACAGTGAGTAGGTGTGTGTTGTGGAGTGTATGAGTGTCTTTTGTAATTGAATTTGCCGCCAGCAGAGGTGGTGTGTGTGTGTGGTTTAGGGGTTAGGGAGCGAACAACTATTCCTTTGCAATGTAGCATCACATTGGAAATGCGCTTAAATTGTCCTAGATTGGAATTTTTCCGATCATTTCCCTATGAGGAATTAGCAAAAATGTGCTTAAAATGCATGAAAAACGCACATTTTTCAAAATGGCACACTTTCTCGGGGGCGGGGCTAATGAAAAGCAATTTAAAATATGTGTGTAATCATAATAACAATGTAGATACAGCGTTTCGTGAATATCAGAAAAACTATATACGAGTAGTTTGGAGTAATGTAAATCGTCAAAAATGGTGTATTCACTGTTCGCTTACGACCTCCCCGATTGAGATATCAAAAATGTACTCCGCAATTTTTCATGACATTGGCTAGGTGCTGAACCTGTCCTGCATTGGAATTTTTCCGATCATTTTCCTAGGAGGAGTACGCAAGAATGAGCTTAAAATGCATGAAAAACACACATCTTTCAAAATGGCCGACTTTCAGGGGGGCGGGGCTAATGGAAGGCAATTTGAACTATGTGCGCAATCATAAAAGTAATGTATATACAGCGTTTCGTAAATATCGGAAAAACTGTATTTGAGTAATTTGGAGTAGTTTGGAAAAACGCAAATTTTTCAAAATGGCCGACTTATTGGGGGGCGGGGCTAATGGAAGCCAATGAAAAATGTGTCCGCAATTCTAGGAAGAATGTCTGTGCCAACATTTGTGAAGTTCTGAGAAACTATATGTGACTCGTTTTTTTTTTTCCAGCAGTTTTTTGGAAAAATTACATATTTTTTTTACATTCTCGAAAAGGTGATACGGACGACTAATAATAATAATAAGAAGAATAATTCCTCCAATAACAATAGGTTCCTCGCACTTTGTGCTAGGACCCCGTTGGGTCGTAGCGCTCCGTTCTCGGGCCCTAATAATACATTTGATTTAAATAGCACACTTTAAAGACAAACGTCATCTCAAGGTGCTTCACAAAGCTATAAGGAAAAATAAGTAAAAAGATATCTAAACGAGAATATTGGATAAAATATGGCAATATAAAAAATAAAAAGTTAAGAGATAAGTTAAGCGAAGATTTCCAGGATTTCCAGGATTCCAAAGTTGAGCAATGTTCAACTTTTGAAGCTGAGCTGGAAGCGTCAGCCAATCAAATCACGTTTATGCAAATCTGACAGTAGAAGCGCTAGCCAATCAAACCGCGTGTAAGCAGGGAGAACCAGACCGCAGTTCATTTCCTCATATTCCAAACGAGAAATTACGGTAGCAAAAGACCAGAACTATTAACGGGATACAAACCGGAGGAACCAGGCATGGAGGGAGGTGGCAGAGACAGTGGGTGAAACTGGTAGGTTTTCGCCTGTTTGGGGAGTTTATATATATATATATATTGCTCGCATAAAATCCCCGGGGTTTTTTGCTTTGTATGTCGGGGGCGGGAGATTCATGTGATTGGTTGTCGGTCGCATTGCTCGCAAAAAATCCCCAAGCTGTCAGACACGCCCAGCTCCAAGATTTTCAAGATTTTTGAAAGTCCAGCAAGATGAGTAGGCTTGGGGAACCAGAGTCAGCCGCCATCAGCAGGTCATTTAGAACCCTGACCAGAGCTGTTTCAGTGCTGTGAGCTGGTCTGAAACCAGACTGGAAGGTTTCATAGAGCTGATGAGTGTGAAGATGTTTGTGAAGCTGAAGGGCAACATCTTTTCCCAGAACTTTAGCTAAAAAAGGCAGGTTTGAGATGAAGCGGTAGTGAGTACCTCAGGATCCAGGTTGTGCTTCTTCAGGACAGGTCTGATGGCTGCCAGCTTGAGGGAGGGGGGGACCTCACCACTCAACAAGGATTTGTAATTATGATGGTGGCAGTTGGAATAATGGATGGAGAGCAGGTTTTCAGTAGGGAGGTGGGGATAGGATCAAGGGCGCAGCTAGATGAGGTCATAGCTGAGATGATTTTTGAAAGCTCAGCTTGCGTGACCTCCGTGAAGCAGTTAAGGTTTGGTGCATTTGATGGAGCAAGTACAGGATGTTGGGGAGAGACAGGTTGGTTTGAGGAGGCTTTGGCGATGTTAAGCCAATTTTTGTTTTAAAAACGTCCATAAAGTGGTTGCATTCATCAGTTGTAGGAGTGGTTGATGAGGGATCACTAGGCTTGAGCAACCGATGCATCGTGGAGAATAGGTGCTTGGGTTTGTTACGATGTGTCTCAATCAGATTGGACTAGTAGGCTGACCTGGTTGCTCTCAATGCCGAGGAATAGGCCTTCTGGTGATCTCTGCCAGTGAGCAGGTGGACAGGTCGGCCAGTTTTCCTATATCTGCGCTCAATCTTCCGACCCTCTGATTTTTGCGCTCTGAGCTGGTCAGTGTACCATGGGGCAGAGCGATGGAAAGACACCACTCGGGTTATTTCAGGTGCCAGCCTGTCTAGGCACGATTATTTCGAAAACGATTAATCGGGCGATTATTTGATCGATTAGTCGACTAATCTAACGATTATTTTTCTGTTGTTCAATTCATAAAAAACGTAATGTAAAAAAAACGTAATGTAACATTTTCTTTTCACGATACTGTGTCTCAGGGGATCTTAATATTTAAGAACCTATTAATGTGTTATACCAGATTAACGGAAATAATCTCAGCTAACTGACGATATAAACCATGTTTACCAAAACAAAACACAAGTCTCATAAGAAGCATCTAAATGACCCCTGAGCGAAAAATGCTAACGGACATTGGCACAGAACTCAAGATAAAAGTACCCTTATTACTTATCGTAGCTGCACATACAAGACATCCGATTAAAGCTGAGACTCCACAGATTATGTAGGTATATAGTATCATCACTGAGTGATCGTGTTCAATGGCATTAAAATGAGAAAAAACGCGGCTGAATCGGTTAATCCATAGGTTTTTAACGTCTATGTATAAAAAAATGATTGAATTTATAATCCATAATTCCATTTTTATGTAAAAATCGGAGAGCAAATGCTAGCTGCTAATGGTAGCCACCACAGCTAGCTGCCGCTTTAAATGTTCCAACATAGCCGTTGTGCTTGTGTGATATGCCAACTCCATTTGGCAAAGACTGCAAATGACAATATCTTTGCGTTTTGGACTAACTTTAAAATATTCCCATGCTTTTGAAGACCTAGGGCGAGATGTTTTCGTTTGAGGGCTTCGTGCGCAATCCTGTGAGGAGGAGGTGGTAGCCGTTTCAGTCTCCATTGTGTTTGAAGTGCGATTGCGAACAGCTTGTTGCTTTGTTTACACACCCACGTGTGTGTAGCGACGCATCGACGCGGAAATATGTCGTCGACGATATTTTGAAGTCGACGTCGTTGACGCGTCGCTACAGCACTACTAGGCACTCATGCAGGGTGTTATTATACCAGTGCACATGCTCTTCAAGTGAGAGTGCAGCATGGGGCCTGGATAGGGAAGAGGAGAGGGCAGACGTTAGCTGACTATGGTCTATGTCCTTGGTCTTACGGAAGGATATGGTACGTTTTTGCCAGGATCCAATGTGTGAGACATGACATCCAGCAGCACCATCCGGTGGTCTGACATGCCAAGCTCAAGAGTGTGGGTTTTGGTAACCGTGACATCACCAGTGATGGCAAGATCAAGGGTGTGCCCATGTTTATGAGTAGGCTAGGGAGACAGTCCAGGAGGTTGAGGAAGTCTGTGGCCAGTGAGCACTTAGGGGCATCAACATGAATGTTAAAGTCCCCAAGGATAACCAGCCTGGTGAAAGTAGGGCATATAGTTGTGAGTAGGCTTGAGAAGTCTGAGATGAAGGTTTTATTTGCCTTTGGTGGTCTATAGCTAGAGACGATTAGTAGGGGTTCTGGAGCTAGGCATTTAACAGCTAGACACTCAAATGATGGCAGATCAGGAATCAGGAATTTTGAGGAAGCAGAGATGTATACTAGTGGTATGGGCGGTATCACTCTGATGACGCAGTTGAGACGCGCCAGCGTGTCCTGCAGTCCACAGTGAAGGAATGGCGCTCCCAGAGTAAACAAACCGGCGTCCGGAACCTCTGTGGATATAGCGTGGGCGTTGGACAGGGCCATGGACTTTATTGTCATACGAATATCCTGAAGCGTCCGTGGTGGTAGTATATTCCGTTTTTGATGCCGTGGCCAGTCGAGCACCGAAGGCTAGCAGGTTGTTGGTGACTGAGCTAGCTAGGTGGCTAGCAGCACACCGATAGGCAGCGGTCCCGGCGAGCGAGGGCATGTCGCACCAGGACAGCAGGGCATTTTTATTTAAAAAATAAATAAATAATGATCAGTTAGATGACTTTCTTCCCGTTACATGGATATAAAACATTCATAGTTTATTAAATAAACATGCCCTCAGACACTGTTTCCTGCAAGATGTTTCGGCAGTGCCCCGGTACCGGGGTCTCTCGGGCTTAACAGGTTAAAGGTGAACAGCAATGATTAAAAGTTCATCCATTCCAGGCTTTGAACCAGCTGCGCGGAGGACATCGCCGCATTCGGGCCGCCGGCTCTATCCACTGGGCTATCTATTCCTTAAAAATATTGAACTGTTTTTATATTACTCATAATTGTGTTTTTGTTCACAACTTCTCCACATTTCGAGTGTTTCCCGAGCCATAACGACCTATCTTTCTTCCTGGCTTGCTCTATAATGATCCAATTCAAATGCAATGCCAACAACAACTCAACAGCAACAACGCAAACTACTACAACAACCCACACATTGCGCATTGTTTAGAGCGGTCATAAGGTGTTGAAGCGCTCAAATTCGAAACTGTTTCAACCTGTCACCTGTCAGAATCGAGACGAGGCAGTGCATTGAATCACCTGATTGGACCGCGAACCAGTCAAGTGATTCATTCAGGAAATGAAGCAGTTGCTGCTTCGGACGTCACATGTCACGTGATTTGAAGCAAGCTTCGTAGCACTGCTTCTATGGAATAGGAAGTCCAGGGTTGAAGCTCCGTTCGAAGCTTCAGTGTCAAACTGCCATCACTACCTTCAACCTGCACATCAGCCACACGATGAATGCCTGCAGCCTGCACTCATTCCCTGCCGGATTGTTGCCGTGAACGGTTTGCTGCGTGCCGCTCTAGCTTTTTACCAGCATATTCTTTGACAACTTTGCCTGCTTTTGCCTCACACTCATTTTTGTGTCTCTCCCAGGAGGAATCCAAGGCCTTCCACACTCCCATGACCAGCCAGGCCTCTCTACCCACCCTGGAACAACTGTTTCCCACTGCCGCCATAACCCACCTCCTCTCCCAGCTCCCCTTCTCTAATAAACAAATGTTACTTTCACCAGCTGATTCCGAGTCTGATTCTGGGTCCCCTCCAGTACATGTGACACCGACAGTGACTTGTACTAGCTGCTGGTCGCATTTATAAAAAAAAGAAAATACCTCTAATAAATCGGAATGATAAAGCACGTTATCATACTCTAAAATAATAACATTCTACTAAAAAAGTCTAACTTGCAGCTGTAAACGTTTTAAGAATAGTAGGGCATAATGTTCTAACACTGTTATCACCAAACATTTTAAGAATGTTTTTAGAGAACGTTATCCTACCTTTCAGAAGAACGTTCTGGGAACCAAACAAAAACTTCCCGCTGAAAACATTCCTAGAACAATGAATGTACAATTCTCAGAATGTTTTCAGAACCAAACATTTCTAGCTGGGAGGTACCGATCGATTCTGTGTCTTCTCACGATGCTAGTCGATATGTTAGATGTGCAGCTACGATAAGTAATAAGGGTGTTATGAGTGAGTTTCTGTGCAACCGCAGTTAGCATTTTTTCGCTCGTGGCTAATTCAGAGGCTCAGCGTTAGCTTTGTGTTTTTTTTGCAAATTCATAGTTTATTAAATATTAAGAAGCCCTCAGACACTGTTGCTTGCAGATAATGCGTTTTTTCCCCCCGGTACCGGGGGGATGGGGTTCAACAGGTAGGCATTATTTTTGTTGTGTTATGCTGTTGTTATATCACTGACAGTCCTTGAGTTGGGACCATTTTGTTTAAAGTAGCTTAGTCTGCCATTAAAACTTCTCTGTCTCTACGTTTTTGCAGATTGTAGCCAGTGTTGAGAGCTTCCTTTCGAGTTTGGAACCAGGGCAGCCCTTCCTGCTGTGTGTTGGTGAACAGAAGAACAACATTCAATGGTTCTACGTCATCGTTGACCACAAGGCCATCCTTGCAAGGGGCAGACATCCATGGCAGCCTTCGATTAACTCTTCAAAGCTCACTTCATCTTCAGTGTTAACTACCATGAATCCCTCAACAGCTTCTACACTTTCATCCAAACCACGGTATTTAACATTGTTATTGGAAGTGCCAAGGAAAGTCCCAGAGTCAAAGAAGTCAAAGCAAGGCTTCTGCACGCTGATATCTGGAGTTATATACATCACTGGATGCAAATATGCTGATTTGGTTTATCTGTGTATCCCAAATGTCCCGTAGACTCTCTGAACACCCTGGGACTCTGCGTTGTGTTTCTTATGGGTGATGGGATGTTATGCAGAGGGGAGGAAAACAGGACAGAGTAGATCGGATTGCGCTGGAGACGCTGAGCGGTGATTTATTTATTCCAATGGCAGCTCTTCTGAAACACCTTTCATGGAGTGAATGTAAACATTAGCCATTAGCTACATGCTAACCAATAACACAACCAAATTAACAGACAAAACATAAATATCTAACTCCCAAACATACACAAACGGGTAAATAAACATTTAAACCAACCCATTAGTCAAATAAATAGAATGTTTGGAAGTTTTTAACGTTATAATGTGTAAAATGGGCCCTGAAACCAAACCTCTGGCAGCAGAAACCAGATTTGAAAATGTTTTGATGTCCACCCACTGCCACGATGGACACGATCCTCCGGATAGGATAGTGCAGAGGAATGTAGCGCAGCTACGGGATGGGATCCTCTGTGTCCTCTCCACTTTCAGGGGAAGGGTCGGATGAAGAAGGATCAGACTCCACTACAAACTCCACATCAGATTCTCATTCTCATGTTTGGCAAAAAAGCGTTTTATCCTTGTGCTGACTCCTTTCAAGCACAGTTCAGATCCACACCAGATGCTCCTTCTCAGGGTGCTTCTGCTTCAGAGGATGAGTCCTGCAGCTGAAGTTAGGGGCTGCATGAGACCTCTTGTCCCACAGAGAAGCTCCTCTTCATCTTACTGCTTGTTGCGTATCACGGGAATGAAATGACCATCCAGCCAAACGACACATATTTGAAGCTTTGGCTTTGCAGCCAGGTGTTTTTATTTACTTCAAGGAGTGTATGTAGGCTGTGTATGTCTGCTTGACATTATCAAAGGACTTTGAAGTTCAAACAATTCAAAACATCGAGGTCAAGCTGGGTCAAGATCATACATCTGTTTACCTGAACTCAGCTGCCAGGGTTCTCACACGCACCCAGCCCTGGCAGCACATCACCCCCACTCTCTTCAACCTCCACTGGCTCCCGGTCAAGTCCTGCATCACCTACTAACTCCTCCTCCTCAGCTACAAGTCCCTCCACGCCCTCTCCCCTCAGTACCTCACAGATCTCCTCCACCCTTACATCCCGTCCTGCACCCTTCCATCCTCAGACTCCGGCCTGCTCTCCATTCCCCATTCACGCCTCCGCACCTTCGGGGACCGTGCCTTCAGTGTCGCACCTTCTCTCAACATTTTCAAATCAGCCCTTAAAACTCATCTGCTCAACATCGCTTTCCAACAATAACTCACTCCCCCCCCCAGTTACACTTCCATTTCTGCCCCTGTTTTATGTTTATGTTTTTTATGTCTTGTCCTCGTATGTTTCTTTGTAAAGTGACCTTGAGGTTATGAAAGGCGCTATATAAATTCAAGTTATTATTATTATTATTATTATTATTACCTCAAAGACACCTGAAACGGCACAAATGAAAAACAAAACTTCATGAGAGCACATTTACTCCTGTCTCATTCTCACACACAATCACTCACACACACAAGGTATAAGGAGGTTTAATATGTAAGAGTGTGTATGAGTTTGGGAATGAGAGAAAGAGAGAGAGAGAAAGAAAGATATGAGGTGAAAACTGCGACTTGCTGTTAACCAAATCTACTGTATATTGTTGTCTCTGTACACACACACACTGTACACACACTGTACACACACACACACACACACACACACACACACACACACACACACACACACACACACACACACACACACACACACACACACACAGTTTCTCTCCTGTCCCACTGCGGTTGGCATCACCAGAGAAATATTCAGGTGAATCTGGCAACTGCAGAACCTTCCTAGTCCAGTGTGACCTGCACTACAAACTTAACCCAGCCGCGTGTGTGTCAGATGAGGCTAAAGTAGCATTTATGGTCTCCCATTTAACCGGCAGAGCTGCCGCATGGGCCACTGCGGAGTGGTCAAGAGACTCCAGTATATGTGGATCTTTCACAGCATTCAAAGACACTATGAGCAGGATTTTTGATCTTACCTCACCTGCCGGTGAGGCCACCCGTGTACTCATGCAGCTCAAACAGCACCCACGGCCAGTGTTAGATTATGCCATAGAGTTCCGTACCATAGCCATAGACAGTGGCTGGAACACCCCAGCATTAATAGACGCCTTCCGGAATGGACTATCTGAAACCATGAAAGACCACCTGGCTCCACTAGAACTACCACAAGACCTTGAATCTCTAATTTCCATGTCTATCCGAGTTGATAACCGCCTCAGAGAAAGAGAGAGAGAACGGCGCCAAACTGCAACAAGACATCCCAGCCACCAGGGGCGCTCTCTGGGTAAGCAGCCTTCATGGGATCCCTGGTCTTACTCTTCTTCAGGCCCAGCAGGAACAGCGCCATCACAGGCACCGGAGGAGCCAATGCAGCTCGGGAGAACAAGGATTCCTCCAGAGGAAAGACGGCGCCGCCTGCAGGAGGGATGTTGCTTTTACTGTGGTCAATCGGGTCACCAGCAGGCAACATGCCAGGGAAAAGGGCATGCTCACCAACCATGAGGAGGGCGCTGGTGAGCAAGATTTCCTCTGACTATCCTCCTCGCACACTCACCCAGGTTAAAGTCACAGCTAACAGTCAGACACATACTCTGGGGGCGCTAATTGACTCTGGGGCTGATGAAAGCCTCATAGACTGGGGTCTAGCTAAACGCCTTAATATTAAGACTGTCCCTCTCAAGCATCCTGTCAATGCCAGCGCCCTAGATGGCAGACTAATGTGTAAAGTAACTGATTGTACGGAACCCATTCAAGTGACAATTGATAATAATCATGTGGAAATAATGCAGTTTCATCTGTTCAATTCAGCACAACATCCACTGATTTTGGGGTTTCCTTGGCTAAAAACACATAACCCACATATTGATTGGTGTTCAGGACAAATTAAGGGATGGGGAGGGAATTGTGAACAGACCTGTAAGTCCGGCTATTTCCCCCACCATGCTGTCACCAAAGCCCCAGTAACCCAACTCGGCTCAGAGACCATGCCCTGTAGAGCCCCACAAACTGTTGCAGTTTCTGATAGAAGCTCAGATTTTCCTGACCTTTCCAAGGTCCCCCCATGCTACCATGACATTAAAGAGGTTTTTAATAAAACCAAAGCTCTGTCACTGCCCCCTCATCGTCCTTTTGACTGTGCCATCGACCTGCTGCCTGGCGCACCCATCCCTAGGGGGCGCTTATACTCCATCTCGGGACCGGAGCGGGCAGCCGTGGACGATTACATCTCCTCCTCGTTGAAAGTGGGGATAATCCGTCCCTCTTCGTCACCTGCTGGTGCAGGATTCTTCTTTGTGAGTAAGAAGGATGGGTCGCTCAGGCCATGCATTGACTACAGCCCATTGAATGAAATAACTGTTAAGAACCGCCACCCACTCCCGCTGATGTCTTCAGCATTTGAACTGCTTCAAACAGCTAAAGTTTTTACCAAACTCGATCTTAGGAATGCTTACCACCTCGTCAGGATTAGAGAGGGAGACGAGTGGAAAACGGGGTTCAACACCCCAAGCGGACATTATGAATATTGGGTCATGCTTTTTGGACTATGTAATGCTCCTGCTGTATTTCAGGCTATGGTAAATTATATTTTGAGAGTATTTGAATGTTTCTGTTTTCGTGTATCTGGACGATATTTAGATTTTCTCCCCAGATAGTCAGTCTCATGTCATGCATGTCCGCCAAGTTCTCCAGAAGCTTCTAAATAATCAGTTGTATGTGAAAGCTGAAAAGTGTGACTTCCATGCAACCACTGTCTCCTTTCTGGGCTATATTGTCACCGCCAATCGGGTGCAGATGGATCCATCCAAGGTCAGTGCGGTGGCCAACTGGCCCACTCCTGATAGCAGCAAAAGAGTCCAACAATTCCTGGGGTTTGCCAACTTTTACCGGAAGTTTATACGCAACTTCAGTTCTGTAGCCGCACCTTTGCATGCTCTCACCTCCTCTAAGGTTTCTTTTCAGTGGACTCCCCCAGGCCGAGTCCGCCTTCCAATGCCTCAAGAAAAGATTCACCACGGCACCTGTACTCACTGTTCCGGACCCCCAGAGACAGTTTGTGGTTGAGGTTGACGCATCCAACGAGGGCATGGGGGCTGTGTTGTCCCAGCGGTCCTCCGAGGATAACAGGATGTACCCCTGTGCCTATCTATCGCGTAAGTTGACCTCAGCTGAAAGAATTTATGATGTGGGGAACAAGGAGTTACTAGCTGTCAAAGCAGCATTGGAAGAGTGGAGACACTGGCTAGAAGGGGCGGAGCAACCGTTTCTTGTTTGGACTGACCACAAGAATTTAGAATATGTTAGGAAAGCCAAGCGACTAAATTCACGTCAGGCCCGGTGGACTCTGTTCTTCAGCAGATTTAACTTTACATTATCTTTTCGGCCCGGTACACAAAACCGAAGCCAGACACACTGTCTCGTCTCTTTGAGCCTGAACATAATGCCAAGGAACCAGTATCAATCCTTCCACTGAACTGTGTGGTTGGGTCGGTAACATGGCAGATAGAAACAGATGTGAAGCAGGCGAATGTTGTGAGCCCGGCACCAAGCGAGTGTCCAGGCAACCGTTTGTTTGTCCCTGTGTCTTTACGCTCTCAGGTAATCCACTGGGCTCACACGTCCAAGTTCACATGCCATCCGGGCGTCCGACGAACAATGTTTGCCATAAAGCAGCGGCCATGAAAAAAGAGGTCTCGGAATACGTGGCGGCTTCCCTGAAAGCCTGGCTCTCCACGAAGGATCTACCCCTACACGTTCACTCCAAGAAGTTGGCACCTAGATTTGGGGATCCTTTCCCAATTTCAAGAGTCATTAACCCTGTCTCTGTGCGCCTCAAACTCCCCAGGTATTTGAGGGTCCATCCCACATTTCATGTGAGCAAACTCAAGCCAGTTCGAGAGAGCACTCTGGTTGTATTTTAGCTATATCTCTGACAGTGAGGGCAAGCCTACGGACACCACGAGGCCTGACTGTAAGAGATGTTTTAGATCCCAGACTTGGCTAAGCACCTCGCCGACCGGAATGCAGAGCTGTTTAAAGAATTTAAAGGCAGACAGGTTAGCGAATGTGATAGATAACATAATTACATCATGCTCAAGTCATGTCCTCAAATCTAAGTCAAACTAGTGTAATTTATTTTGTGACAAACAAACGTTTTCGTAGTTTGACGAGGCAATTAATGGCAATGATAACTGTCTAATATGGCTATCTTTTTAGCTAACTTACCAATGTGGCTAACATCTGCAATATACATTTGGTCAATAATTATTTATATTACTGTACTATTACATGTTAATAAAATATAAAGTTAACTATCAAAGAAATCACATCAACTCAAGTATAAAGAAGAGACCATCTTGTAAGAAAACACTTAACAGATAAACTACAATTGTATTGATCATGAAAATAATAAAAGAAAAGTATCGCAATTCTTGACTTGGCATCGAAACCAAAATGTTGGTATCGTGACAACACTAGTGTCCCGTCAATTATAAGTTGTGTCATGTTTGTGATTGCCATGTTCATGTTAGTTTAGTTTATGTTCCACTTCCTGTTTTATTTTGTACTCATTCCAGGTCTTTTTCCCGCCATCGTCAGTGTCTGCCCTGCCCCTGATTGTTTCTACCTGTGCCCATTTACCTCATGTATATATTGTCCTGTCTCCTCTTGTTAGTTGTCGGTTCGTCTTGTTCTTGTCTCCATGTGAGCGCTTTACTTTTGTTATTTCCTCTAAAAGAGTGATTTTGTTTTTGCAAGTAAAGATTATTTTTCTTCAGACCTTTTTTGTCTCTGGGTTGTGCATTTGAGTCCTCTAAACTATTGAGTCAAGGTTCCTAACAACTTTCTCCCCGGTTGCATGTCGATTGTTGCATTAAATCAGGGGTGGGGAACCTCCGGCCTCCAGGCCGTATACGGCCCGCGAGACAATTTGGTACAGCCCTCGAGATAATTTATAAACACACGAAAAAAATGTAAGAAATCTAGACCGCAAAAGAATTAAACAAGCGAGTGCCTGTTTTTCCTGGCCAAGGTCAGGGTCCTTGAACACAACACGAGCCTAACGTGTCATCACGTGGTAGGCTATATGTCTCGTCTGACAGGGGTGTAGTTCTGACTGAGAGAGCACCAGAAAGTCACTCCGGCCGGCACTTCAAAAATTGCAGTACCCACAAGGAGCCGTACACATGCCGCAGTTTCTGCGTGGCTGTGTCTTTAGCTGAAAGCCCAGAGGTGATCTGTTCATCTGTCACACTGATCATACAGTCAATAACTTTGTTGTCATCTGGTTAGCTAGCTATGCTAACGAATATAATAAGCTTTTTCTCCAACCAGTGAGGTAAAGGCACATCTTTATATGATCATTATAGTTATAAAAAAATAAGAGAATAAAGTAAACTACTATATAAAATGCTATATGACAGTAAAATAAAAAATAATACAGTTTAAAAGGGGAGTGATTTGTAAAATATCCATAAAGAAATCTGCTTGCAGTTCTGTTTCATCTGGGAGTTGAGAGATGTATTCATAGATCTCTTAATGTTGCTCTCAAAGTGCACCAGATTGATGCTTTTAACTTCAATATTTAAAAAAAAAAAACCTCCCGGACCCCCCTAGAGGAGGTTAGGTCCCCCACCTCTTAAATCATTTCCACATGGATATAAAACTAAATACATTTGCTCATATCTTTCTGTTTTGGTGGTCATGCCACAACCGTGCACGTACATGCATGCGCGAGTCATGGTGAGATATCTGGATTGAGAGGTTGCTTTATCTTGTAATGCATGAAAGAAAGGCCAAATGAATAGGCTGTGATTTTAGTATTTTAAGCAGAGGTCAATAATTTGTACGGCCCTCGGAGGATGTTGAAAAAATTGAAATGGCCCTTGAGAGGAAAAAGGTCCCCCCCCCCTGCATTAAATAAACCCAGGCCTCAATGAGTATTTACCCACACCAAACAAGAGAGATGAAACAGTGGTGAACACTTGTGTTTGAAGCAGTCATAAAATCAGGCAGTCCATAAAGACACATTTCTCTCTTTAGTTAACACCTATCTTACTTTACTGTGTGAGCTGCCTGGGACAGGCTGGGGGGTTGAGTAGATAAGAGGAGGTGTTGTGTTGGTATGCTGGGTGTAGTACATTGAGTTCAGTGCTAATAGTATAACGTGTAAAGTTTGTGCTTCTGAATTCTGAAATATGCAGTCATTCCAAGAGGTCTTTTACATTGTGTTGCCTTTCATTTTAAAGACCTCATTTACTGATATATGTTAGCATCGATCCAGCTTCATAAACTACTTTGACAAGTGGCTAATGCCTACAGTCACATTATAACATAAAAACGGTTAACTATGATTGGTTTGACAACCCTATCAGCAATGGGCTACCCCACGATTAAATCCACCACATAACATTAGCTACAGTAGCATCATGGGTAATAGCTGTCTGTATACTCATATAATAGTAAGTTAGCAAGTTAGTGTTTAATCAGCTAACGTAACGTACGGCTATTTTGTTAGAATAAAATTACATAAAGTGAATATTAATGTAACATAAGGACAACTAATACATTGCCTTCACGGCCAGGATCTGACGCTACTCTACAACATCATCCAATGATATATTTTCTTAACCCAACTGATTTTATTGTAAGTAAAAGTCCATTAACCTACAACAGAAAAGGGAATAACTATTTAGTTGATCGATTACAAGTTCAATATTTTTGAACTGTAAGAATTTGCTGCTTATGTGAAATAAAACTCTGGTAAAGAAACTCAGGTATTCAGTCGGATAAAAAAACACTCTCATATTTGAAGAAAATGATCTGCAGATTAAAAGATCACAAGGAGAATTGCTAGTTTCAGCCCTAATTGTAAATTGGACACCACAAATAAATAGTTATGCATGCTTCTGTGTAGGAAAACAAAAGTTATAAATGTTGTTCCCAACATTGTTTCAGCACATTCCGACTAATCAGAATAATCCTGAGATGTTGCATGTGAATTTAAATGAAAGCATGCATTTGTTTAGTGCAGTATTGGTATGAGGTTTGGTGAAAGCTTTCCCAAGCAGTCGGCAAAGAAGACTGACAGTCCCCCCCGCCAGGCTGGAATAAATCAGCAAACTAACAAGTAGTTACTGTCAGAACAAGAGGAATACATTGTCTTTCTGATCAGATGCACACTTCATAACAACAAGCATGGCGCTGACATTAGCCGCTCATTTCTAAAGAGTTAGATGGATGGACAACACGCAGTTCACATTGTGTACATGTTTGAGGTATCATTGAGCAGAATTACTCATGAAAAGACCTCCACCTCTTTGTGAGATATTCCAGAACTTTTTACCAAATATTTCTGCAATTTCGAGTTTATACCGAAAAGCATTTTTATGGCAATGTCTATTATGCATTGATAACCCACTTATAATGCATCATAATCAGCACTGTAGAAAACTCATATATATTCAAAATGCTTTACAACAGTAATCATAACAAATATTTTTAAATGATTATAAGTATTCATTGAGTAAGTCATTTCCTGAGGTATATTCTGATACATTACAAGCTGGTCAAAAGCCAATATTAGTGCTTATTGTTGGCTTGAGGAAAAGGGTACAAATATTTCCTAAGAATAGACAAAAGTCACCCATTAGTTTCTTACAATACATCAAGTATTAACTTCAACCTTATGTTACTGCATTTATTTTTTACGGTAACACGTTATATTAAGGTACACAAATTAACCATCAACTAGTTGTTAATTAACATGCATATTAGCACACTGTAAAAAATGGCTGTGAAATCCACAGTTATTTACAGTGTTTGTACACAGTAAATTACTGTATACCATTTTAAAGTATAATACCGTGTTTCCAACCAAAAATTACAGCAACTCTGGAGTTACTGTAGAAATAGCAGTAGTAACGTCCCAACTGTATAAAATCACAGTAACCAACAATGTACTGTAGAAGATCACAGTAACCAACAATGTACTGTAGATAATTACAGTAACCATCAATGTACTGTAGAAGATCACAGTAACCAACAATGTACTGTAGATAATTACAGTAACCATCAATGTACTGTAGAAGATCACAGTAACCAACAATGTACTGTAGATAATTACAGTAACCAACAATGTACTGTAGAAGATCACAGTAACCAACAATGTACTGTAGATAATTACAGTAACCAACAATGTACTGTAGATAATTACAGTAACCATCAATGTACTGTAGATAATTACAGTAACCAACAATGTACTGTAGATAATTACAGTAACCAACAATGTACTGTAGAAGATCACAGTAACCAACAATGTACTGTAGATAATTACAGTAACCATCAATGTACTGTAGATAATTACAGTAACCAACAATGTACTGTAGATAATTACAGTAAACATCAATGTACTGTAGATAATTACAGTAAACATCAATGTACTGTAGAAGATCACAGTAACCAAAAAAGAAAGAACCAACCGAAAAACGCCATTTCTAGAAATATCTTATATCTTAAATAAACCAACATCTTTTTCTTAATATACATAATCTTGATGCAGTGTAATTACTAGTTTGTCTATACTACATATTTTATATACTTAGTAGATATATATTTTTAAGACCCTATGTCGTTGCAAACCGGAAGACCTACAACTGTGGTGCTTCCGGTTTCTGAGATAGTAGGCTTGTTTGAGACAAGCAAGACCTGCGCAGACCTGCGCAGACCTGCGCAGTTGCGATCAACGTCTTGCTCGTGCGTTGCATGATGGTTAGTCATTTTGTCCGACTTGCTCTGGAGGCTCGCCCACATGAGACTTTGAAATCTCGCGGGACAAAGACGCCCGCAGCCTTGAGAGCGAGGCGAGGCGAGTTGGCGCACTTGCTCTCCACGAGCTGCGGAAGCTAAATGCTTGATGGGAAACGACTCGCTGGTATCTCGAGCTGAGCGCTTATTGGTGGTGTTTACCACGTGCTGCTGATGAAACTCTCCAATTGTTTTACGTTGCCACATCCATTCCCATTTTTCATCATTGTTCCACAATGTTTATCATCATGAAATTAATATCTATATATTTTATACTATACTGCTTACCGTTTTCATACTTTATATATCTTAGCATATTCATACACACTGTTCATACTGCTCACAGGCTGATATCTAGTGTATTCATACCCCACTGTTTATTCATCATTCAATTCATTCTATATTTTATTCTGTAGATTGTGTACATTACTTTTCACTTTACTGCTTGTTGCACCTGGTTAGAAGCTAAACTGCATTTCGTTGTCTCAGTACCTGTAATCTGTGCAATAACAATAAAGTTGAATCTAATCTTGAGCAGGAACAAATGTATTTACTTAGTACATATCTGACATTAACGATTAAACACATGTGTGCATTCTTTATAAATGCAAACCGAGTCAAGCCGACTCCGGAGGTGGCAGTATGCACCTTAAAGTTGTTTGCAATCCGCCAAAAAACCGAGAGAAGAAGAAGCAGAATGCGAAGAAGAAGATGAAGAAGAAGAAGCCGACTCGGAGCTGTCCGACTTCAGGCGAGCTTTTTGACACCTCCCCCGGCTGCGATCGGCTACTCTCGTCTACTTTCGAGGCGAGCCGCAATGTGTCTCAAACAAGCCTCCCCAAGCTCCAGACACGCCCAGCTCCAAGCTATTTTTGGAGCTGTAGTGTGGACGCTCCGTAATAGGCCGATCGCAGTCGGGGGAGGTCTCAAAAAGCTTGCCTGAAGTCGGACAGCTCGGAGTGGGCTTCTTCTTCTTCATCTCTCGGTTTTTTGGCGGATTGCAAACAACTTTAAGGTGCATACCGCCACCTCCGGAGTCGGCTTGACTCGGTTTGCATTTATAAAAAATGCACACATGTGTTGTGTCGTTAATGTCAGATATGTACTCAGTAAATACATTTGTTCCTGCTCAAGATTAGATTCAACTTTATTGTTATTGCACATATTACAGGTACTGAGACAACGAAATGCAGTTTCGCTTCTAACCAGGTGCAACAAGCAGTGAAGTGGAAAGTAATGTACACAATCTACAGAATAACATATAGAATGAATTGAATGATGAATAAACAGTGGGGTATGAATACACTAGATATCAGCCTGTGAGCAGTATGAACAGTGTGTATGAATATGCTAAGATATATAAAGTATGAAAACGGTAAGCAGTGCAAGTATAGTATAAAATATATAGATATTAATTTCATGATGATAAACATTGTGGAACAATGATGAAAAATGGGAATGGATGTGGCGACGTAAAACTGACACAAAACAACAACAAACTTTTGCCGAGCCAATTGGAGAGCTTCATCAGCAGCACGGGGTAAAAACCACCAATGAGCGCTCAGCTGGAGATACCAGCGAGTCGTTTCCCATCAAGCATTTCGCTTGCGCAGCCCGTGGAGAGGAACTGCGCCGCCTCGCTCTCAAGGCTGCGGGCGTCTTTGTCCCGCGAGATTTCACCGTCTCATGTAGGCGAGCCTCCAGAGCAAGTCGGACAAAATGACTAACCATCATGCAACGCACTAGCAAGACGTTGATCACAACTGCGCAGGTCTCGCTTGTCTCAAACAAGCCTAATGATGTTGGGGTTTTCATTAGCTGCAGGCCGTAATCATCAAGATTTACAAAAAATAAAGCCTTGAAATATTTCATTTTGTGTGTAATGAATCCATATAATATATGAGTTTCACTTTTTGAATTGAATTAATTAAATATATAAACTTTTCCACGATATTCTAATTTATTGAGATGCACCTGTATAGTGGCTTGGCCAAACCACGTTGAAACCAAGGGATAATTAATAGTAAGCGAATACACAAAGGACACTGACAAAAACCCAAATCCCCCCTTTAACATGGAAGCAGGTGGTTTGTTCCAATCTGTCCCAATTGGCTCCTTGCAGTATTTATAAGACCTCAGCGCTCGGCCACACCCTTTGCTGAACCAGGAAGTAACCTCCCCCAACAGCCACGGTAACTCAAGAGACAAAGAAAGTAATTAATACAAACAATTTGGTCAGTTAATTTATGTAATCAAAATGTCTTACACGTGTAAGGTTTGTAAGTTCAGTACAGGGTCCATTCCTGCATGCATTTGGTTGTTTGTATTCAAAGTGTTTTAAAGTATTGTGTATTATCTAAGAATAGTGATAATGTATTTGCCAAACAGTGCCTTTTGTTGTGTCTCGTCAAATGTGTTAGTTATGTTTATGTATTATGTCTGTCATTTCATGTTTAGTCAGTTCATGTCAGGTCTGTCTATTTATGTCATTCATCTCTAGTTAAGTCCCCGTGTTTCATGTTGTGTCTCGTTTTCCATTTCCTGTTTCATTTTGTACTTACCTCTTGTCTCTCATTTCAGGCCCTGCTGTGTGTTTTCCCGCCATCGTCTGTGTCTGCCCCGCCCCTGATTGTTTCCACCTGTTCCCACTCACCTCATGTTTAAAGGAATGGTCCACTCATTAGATAATTAATCAAAACTTCAGTATTTAGTGAAACATTATGTTTAAACCATACCCTGAAGAAATCAGCGATATTCCCCGGTAAATAATGATTTTATAGCTCTTTTTTATCAAGACCTGTATATTCCGTCTGGCCGCCGCCATTTTTGCCATTTTCAGTAGTCACGTGATGGTCGTGACGTCATCCATGCGTTCACTTTGTCAACACACGGAAACATGGCGGAGTATTTGAGTTCGGACTCGTCAGCAGAGGAAGAAGTGACCAATGTGAAGAGATTGGATGGGGGAATTCAGCCATACATATCAGTATGGCAATACGACACCCTCTGTCCTAAGACCCTCTGTCCTTAGACCCTCTGTCCTTAGACCCTCACATCGTACAAGGAAAAACTTCCGAAGAAAACCCACAGTTTAAAGGGAACATGGGAGAAACCTCAGGGAGAGCAACAGAGGAGGGATCCCTCTCCCAGGACGGACAGACGTGCAATAGATGCCGGAAATGCGCTATAACATACCTTATTCTTACTCCGAGCACTACTTCTGCTCCTCCGTCGCTTCACAATTGCAGAGGGCGATTTCTCAACTGGCCGAACTGGTGTCCTGGTCGGTGATGACACCAGAAAGACCGATGGTACTGCATCTCCATTGAGTAATGGTTGTTCCATAAATCCCATGTTATGTTTTATCATAGTCTCAGAGTAGTCGTCCGTAAATTTGAAATGTTCGCTGCATACATGAGCCTGTGAATCTCTCGGTTCGGGCCGGCCACATTTCGCTAGCCACTGCCTCCGAATGTACTTCTTATGCTTACCTTTTGGCAACAGATGGAACCGAGCATTCCGTGGATTGTTCCTATCAGAATTGTGGCAATATTTTGCGATACAGTGAGGCATATTTGAAGAGAGAAACTACAGTAAATAACATGGAGATCAACGTGTCTTCGAAAACCAAACGCATGGATTACGTCACATCCGGAAAATGGCGGCGCCCACAGTGTTGATGTTATTTCGGTATATAATCAGTTTAAAATCACTGATAATGTCGTCGGATTAGAAGACTGGCAGAGACTGGTCTGTTTTATCGGATGATAATTATTTAAAAATGAGTGTCATGAGCATACCATTCCTTTAAATAGTCCTGTCTCCCCTGTCCTGTGTCAGTTTGTGTTTGTTTCCACATGGTCGTGCCACGCCTCAGCAAAGAGAGGATCGTTTTCACTCATGTCAGGTTTTGTTTTGTTAGTTTAAGTTTATCTTAAGTTCTCTTTTTGTTATGCTTAGTTTTTTCCTCCTTGTGAGTGTTTTTTTTGTTATTCCAGTACTTACTCTGTTAAGAGGGATTTTCTGTTCAATGACATTAAAAAGACAATGTTTGTTACATTCAAGACTGTCTCTGGGTCGTGCATTTGGGTCCTCCAGTTTGTGTCGAGGTCGTGACACCTTTTCAACTACAGCACGTCTCTACAATGGCTTGGCAGAAGAAATGGCTTCATATTTTTTTGTGTTGATTTGTTATCGCCACTGTTTTAAAAATGCAATCCATGTTTTTGGATATTAATATCGATTGTTTTATGGATGAAAATATTTATAATTTAGCCCAAGAAAATACATGGTCTTGATACCGTTCAACAATTAAGAATACATTGTTAAAATGTATTGTTTGCTGTCTCCCTGCAGTTATTGGTGAGCTTTAAAATTGTGTCAAGAATTTCTGGTAATCAGTAAATTACCAGCATGACATGAAGTATACTATAATACATTGTTTTACAGTTACAATACTGATACTGTAACTTACAATTATAGCATTAAAGTTTCTATTTTACAGTTGAAATACTATTACCATAAACAAAAATACAGTACTTTTTAAATGGCAGTGTTTTATTTTATAGTTAAAACAAACAAAAATACCATACTTGGAAATTACTGTGTTTTATTTTACAGCTATAACATTACTGCTGTAACAAAAAATAAAGTAATTAAATATTACTGTGTTTCATTTTACAGTTAAAACACAAATACAGTACTTGGAAGTTACTGTGTTTCATTTTACAACTGTAATACTACTACTGTAATACCAAATAAAGTAAATACTATTTAGTTTGTTTCATTTTACAGTTAAAACACTATTACCGTAAACACAAATACAGTACTTGGAAGTTACTGTGTTTCATTTTACACCGTTACTGTAAATAAAAACTTGTAATTACTGTGATACTCTAATTAGGTATTTCTATCTAAGAATATGTTCCCTATTCTAAAGTGAAATCTTGTTCATAACCAATAAGCTAGTAGTTTGACTCTAATTGACCTGAACAGGTTCCCTATTCTAAAGTTGCCTCCTCTTCACACTTTGTGAATACATTATAGCACACACACTGAAATGAACCTCAACAGTACGTGAACAAGGCAGGCCCACAGTGAAATATCTGTTTTATCAATGAACCACTAAAGAGAGGTTCAGACACATCCCAAAACATGTCAAGTGTCTCCAAGGCTGAGAACACATATGCAGCCTGTACTTTTTAATAAAAACAGATTTTTAGCAGATTTTATGTATTTGTGATCATACTGTGGGACCTGCTTGTATGTACTTACACAATAGGTGTACTGTTCTTTCTATGTGTTGTACTGTCTATTTTACCCCTTTCACGCTCCGTGCTAGAGCTTTTCTGGTTCAGAACCGGTTCTTCGGTTCAGCTCCCGCACTGTTCACACCACCCAGAGCCCGAACCGGCCCTGGAATCGCGTTGGTGTGAAAGGGGTAAGTGTGAACACAGCCAGCCAAACTCTTTTGAGAGCCAGGGAATGAGCAGCCATTCTCCTTTATTGACTTATTTGCAGTCCACTGACAACTATAAAAACAGAAGTTACAAGGCAATTATTGATCTCATACATGCAAGTGTAACATAAACAGATTAACACATAGGACCGCTAAGTGTAAACATGGTAAATATAGCTAATGCTAGCTGTGCAATAAGCATGTATAAAGGCTAGTATGGCTAACGCTAGCATGTATGCTAACGCTAGTGCGAATGCTAATGCATTTTCTCATTGTGTTTAAACATCTCCAAATGTCATCACATAAACACAATACATGTTACTAATCCTTACAGTGTAAGTGTAAGGCTCACACTTATAGTCATTGCTTTCTGACCGGGTTGACCCTTTTACTCTTCAGGTTGCTATAGGGAAAATTAGTAGCAGTCTACTCATGGATGTCTACTGCCATGCTATAGAGAACCGCAGTGACACGTCCTAAAACCCGGAAGTAAACTCCTTCCGGTTCCTTTGACAAAAACCCATGCATTTTCTCCATAGGATTTTGGAAAATAGCTGGAAATAAGGTCTGTGGTTGAAACACATTTAAGAGACGGATCACGTTTTGTTCAGCCGGATAATCTCCACATGTCTATCCTACTTTTATCATTTTCGAAGCATAAATCTAGTCGCAAGAAGCAAAATGCTAACGTTATGCTATAAAGGAACTACAGCAGGGTCGCTGCTTCAACGTCACGCCGACTTAAGGTCCATATTCAAACATACAGACTCTAAATGGTACAAGTTGAAGCTTTGTTTGAACACTTTGCAGGAGGCAGGGACTTGCTTTCAAGCAGAACAGGGCAAGCAAACTTAGCGGGAGTGTTTATGTGTTCGGTGTGATGACGTAAAACGGCCTGGACAACTTCTGTAGTCCTATTCAGCCACTCGGTAACAACCATCGTTTTTCAGACACGTAAACTCTTCAGAAATCACCAGCGGGGTCACTGCTGATGTATGTAATGTCGTAGAACAAAACGTGATCTGTCTCTTCAATTTGTCTCAACCACAGACCTTATTTGGAGCTATTTTCCAAAACCCTATGGAGAAAATGCATTGCTTTTTGACGAAGGAACCGGACGTGGTAAAAATGCTAACTTACTTCCGGGTTTTAGGACGCGTCACTGCGGTTCCCTATTCAGTTCACTTTCTCCTACTTCCTGTGCCCGGTTTCCTGTCTAACCTTCAGTACACGTTTTACAAAAATATAAATGTGCAAATATGAAACATGCAGGTCAATATCACCTTGCTATTGGTAGCTGAGCTGTCAATACCCCAAAACATGTTCTCAGATATAAATATATCATTTTGAGTTATTTAGGCACAATTAACACTTATAGTCTCATGTCTTGTTCCATAAGAATAGATCACATTTGTTAAGTGTTATTATGGGAGAATTACTATTGTAATTGTGCTGCGACTGCCTTATCAGGCCCATATTGAGCAGCGCATATTAAGACCAGAACTCATGTGCAACAACTTCCTTACTTGCAACAAATGAGCACTAATTAGGGTTAGAGGAAAAACTCTCAACTAATTACTTGTAGAATACGGTCATGTAGAATAAGGCATTGATAAGGGTTTTATAATGACTAATAAAGAGCCAATATACTGCTAATATGCATGGTAATTAACAACTAGTTGATGGTGAATTTGTGTACCTTAATATAAAGTGTTCCCGTTTTACTCACATTCTTTATGCTTTTTAAACTCATTTAAAAAGGATTCATCCTAAGAACTCTTGGAGGTCCGTGTTCTGACTGCTGACATCAGAGACACATGTCTGTAGTCCTGCCGTCAACTGATGACAGCATATATCTTGAAAATGGTTTTCAATGAGTCCTTGAAATCCCAAACCAGTCAAATATAATGGCCTGATGTGTCCTCTGGGAGCGAGAGGGCACACGTTTGTCCATCCATAACTCATTTCTAATAAATGGCCAGTGCTAGTTAGAGGTCAAATTGTTTGCATGCTTTTTTCTTTTCAAGAGCTTTTTGGCTTTTGTTAGGAAGTTGTAGGTTGCAACTAAAAGGACATATTCAACACCGAAAAATATGCCGTAACAGCCATTAAAACGACATAATGCTATAATGTTATCAATGTATTGACGCAGAAAGGCATCAAGTGATTAACACGCTGTTTTACAATAAAACTCCAAAAGTCAGTTCATACACAGCTAGTATGTTGTTTGGGAAATACACTTGTTTACTTTCCTAGTAGGAATGAGATAAGAGTATAGATGTCTAATGTGCATCCAAGTCCAGCATTGGTCCAGGCAGTGTTCATCCAGCACAACGACTGAATGGCAATTCAGAGACAAACACGCCTTCTACCTCATTTAGAAGCTCACATGTTTGTTTACTAAAAAAAGCTAGCACCCTTAAATATACCAAAGAAATATACGGAAAAACCCTTAAACCTAAATTCATCAGATTAAATGCAGAATTACTATCTCTACACCACATACTCACTTGCCAATGTATTGAGAGGTTGCTTAAATATTGGGCATATTCAGGCACAGGAGTTGTGTTTAGGAAATGACCTCGCTACCTTCCTCTGGGTCTCTGCAGGTCAACATCTTACTGTACACTAATATCCTCTCTCCTAACACCTCAGAGAGACAGCCTCTTTTTCAAAGGTGACACTGAACCAGAAAAGGACAAAGCTCAACGGTGTTAAGTGTCCTTGTTACTCTGAGGTACTATGTTTGTGAAGGAGACCAGAGTGGAACAGGATAATGCTAATGATGACATCTCACTACATGAATCTCCTCAGTAACAGCTGATCACTTTGTGTTGGGGATCACTCCTAAAACCAAGGAAGAGATGTAAGAAATCAAACATGGTGTCACTTGTGTTATCTCTTCTAACATCTTGTTAGAAAGCAAGTCTTTTTCAAAAATGTCTGAACATTTCTTTGATAGTAAGTACCTCCATTGGGAAACTGCGATTACATGCTGATTCAGGCCTACGTACGACACGGTGAACAGAGACACACAGACAAACTGAAACCGTGACTTTAATGAAATGCATTATGTTAACGGCTTTCACATAACTGTAGGTTGGACCGGGGGTCGGCAACCCGCGGCTCCAGACTCAGCCCTCTGCTCTGGCTCCCTTGAGCTTCCACACAAATAAGAAGGAAATCAAATAAAAGTATTTGTAGGACTATTTACATTTTGTTGCACATTTTGAGGTGATACTGTGACACATAAATAAAAAACAAAACAGTTTTAATTAGGTAAACTAAAATATGCGTCACATCCTGCTACGGTCCCATAGGCGAATAGCCTGACCCCCGGCTCGATGAGAAAAGTATCTGAGGAACACGGGGTTCATTCTGCGTGGACAGAGTTATCTGCTTTCACAGCAACCCATGCTGGTTCCCTGCCGGTGTGTGTGATAGGCCTATGTGGAGAGGAGTTGCCAAAGGTGCTGCAGCCTTTACGTATCGAGGAGAAAAACGCTATATGTTTTATTTATTTCAAAGTGGGTACATTTTAATTGTATTTATTTTCTTCAAATGTGCAGAGGACTCCCCAAGTGCTTTTTAATTTATCTGTTCTCCTTATCCTTTATCTTTGTTTATTATTAGAGGTAAACAGTTTTCTAAAATGTAATACATCATAAATGCAAAAAAACTGTAGTTTTTGTCTATGATGTAACAATATATACAACTTTATAAGCTATCAAGCTATCAAATATGTTTTGTGGCTCCAGACAAAAAAAAGTGTTGGAAAAGGGAGCAAAAAGGCTGCAGACCCCTGGGTTAGATGAAAGCATTAATATTACGTTTAACTAAAAAAGATTAGGTTCAACTTAATATTATTGCTTTCAACTTAGACATTTGTCTCAGTGCCGACTCCAGTGAAGTCGTGTGTTGTGTGTGGCAAACATTTCAAAGCCAAGGACTACCGGCACGATGTAGCATCGAAACATCTAAGCATCAGGGCGAGCTGGCTACTTGTGTATGACTCGTGACCGGTGTGTATGAGGATTTCTATGAAGTCTGAGTCTTTTTGAAAGGTGTAGGAGGCTTGTTAGAATCCATGGTCAACTGCAGAGGGTGTGAGTTCAATTCTTTCTTATTAGCAAAAATAAATAAAAGAAAACAATCTTGCTGTATGATTGTAATGGGTTGAACAGACACTGCCTGAATGTAAAGGGTAAATGGTCCCAGAAGTGAGGATGGGGAGAGATTTCAACCTCAAACATTCGTTAAAGGTCATTTTTTCCTATTTGGGTCAAAAACTAACAAATGATACGTTTTTTAAACTGTCTACCTTGGACCAATGGACGCCAACACGTGCGGGCATGAGCTGTATGGAAATATAACTCGGGACCGACATTTATAAACATACTGTGAAGATGATGTCGGATCATGTAGGGTGCAGCTCGTTCTGTTTCATTGTTATTATTTCTGAAGGTTCAGTGTCAGGTTTTCTAAAGGAGCTGGAAATGTGTGTCGAGTGTTAACGAATATATATGATGATAGAAGAAGGTTGCTGTTTTCTCACAACAACAAAGCGCACACATGCACACACCAGCACAATTAATGAAGGCTAATAATGAATCTCTCAGGATCTCCGGTTACAGCTTCAAAGCAGCGGCATGTGTGTCACGACCATTTACAACGGTCTGTCTCCAGAGAGCGATGTGGCGTTGGCGTGACCTTGCATCTAACCCTGTTAGACATGCGCCCTGAGCATGTTCATTGCTCAGTGACATGCTGCTCCTTAAAGATAACACAGATGCTGGGCCCTGTCTGACTCCGTCCCTGCAGCCTCGGCGTAGCTGGACGTCCGGCTATTTCCATTACCACTGCCCCTCGTACCCCCCCCTCTCAGCGTCGGTGGAGAAGGGCATGGTGCGAGTCACTTGGACACGTTCCCAGCTGCTTGGCCCGGAGAGGAAGCAGGCAGACGGGCGGAGAGGAAGCAGGCAGACGGGCGGAGAGGAAGCAGGCAGACGGGCGGAGAGGAAGCAGGCAGACGGGCGGAGAGGAAGCAGGCAGACGGGCACGTGTTGCTCACGGATAGCAGCTTGGGCTGCTTCACCTGTCGGGCATCCCAGTGCTCGGGGACTCGTCTGCTCGCCCTGACCACTCTGTGCGTCCCCCAGAGGTCTGACACCTTCTCTGTACTCTCACGCAGAAGTCTGCCCTGTAGTCTTCAGACATCACTTTCAACATGCAGATTTACGATGTGCAGATGGTGTTCGTCGTTCATCACAACTGTACCCCATGATTGTCACATTGGGGTGGCTGTGTGTGCAAGAGAGTGCTAGTGTGTGTCTGTTCAAAGGCTTTTCAGGGCCGCCCTCGTGGATCAGGGGGGGGGGGAACTAGTTCAAATGTATTGCCTGCGTCAGCTGTGTCAAATTTGGCAAGCTCAAATGGTCTGCTTGCAAATGGCAGGGCGATACCTAAGGGTCAGCAGCCTTTGTAGTAAGCACAGCGTCGTGCAGTCGCTCCACTCACTGTATCAGCTGTGTGTTCCTCTGCATTAAAGAGCCTTCAGAGGACTGGTAGGACTGGTAGGACTGGTAGGACTGGTAGGACTGGTAGGACTGGTCGGGTCCCAGTGTGAGCGTAGCATTCCCAGGCTGATGGATCAGAGGGACCTGATTGGGGTTCGGAGGGCGTGAAGGACGAGGGCCCCGCTGCTCATCGGAGGGAATCTTTTTTCTTTTCTTTTTTTACTTCTCTCTGCTTTTGATCATTTGTAAGGGGACCACCCACTCCCGACCCGTGCCTCTATTTGTGCAGGGTCAGGACGAGTGGCCAGTTGCTCTTTATGGCAGAGATGTTTACGATGTGGTCAGAGCTGTTTGGAGACCACCAGTTCTCCTTTCACTTGCCCCTGCAGCACAGTAGCCCGAGGAAGGCCGAGCATCATGGGAAATGGGTTTCACTGTTTTGAAGTCTTGAAAGAAGTTTGGCAAATGCTCAAAAGTCAGATTTTCCTCCCTGAATTTTCAACATGAAACATTCAATTGCTCCTTAGTTTGACATTGATATACTCTGTCATTCATCTCCATCAGGATGTGAGATAGCACCCGATATACTAACAACACGAATACAACTCCAGTGCACTTCTTCATGTTTTACCCCCTTGACAACGGGAGGTGCATCTCAAGGGGTTTTTGCTAAAGAATACAGTTTACATTTCAGACAAATTTAAACTGTGAAATACATTTCCAAATGTAAGAGTGACTATAAAAGGATACGTGTACGGGTTATCCCACACGAGAGCCCTTGGGAGAAGTGGCTGTGAAGCACAATCACACCACAACAAAGGATGTAGGATGATTTCCTGCTTTGTCTTCTCACTGATATTTTCTTGCATTTTTCCAAATCGAATTGAAAAACGTGTGCAACAGATTAATCATCAGTGCAATGATTTATCTTTATCCAACACTTGTGTTTTTTTATATAATAAAAAAGGACAATAATCTACAGCCATTCTGTCCGTACGAGGCACAGCATCAATCAATAAAATAGTAATAATATATCCCATCATTTATTGGCTAGTTCTTACTTTACCTCAGGGGGCTTTGCAATCTGTACGGTATACAGTACCCTTTGTCTTTAGACCCCCACAGTGGACAGTGACAGCATGCTAACATGCTATCTATGACAATGCTAACAGACCGAAGTGTAGCAGGGTTATCCTCTCATCACCTCAGATAATGTGTTAGCATGCCAACATGGCAGCAGGAGACCCTTTGCTAAGTGATATCACAGTTCTGGAGCAGAAGAGACCATGTTGGAACACCCAGCTCTACTCTGTCAGCTCAGCTCCATGTTAGCTCGGGACATCGTTACCGAGATCCATGTGTCGGCCATCGCCATACTCTGAATGTGGATATCAACAAAGTAATCAATCATTTGTTGATCCGTCATGTCCTTCAGATCCAGACTCAAATTGGATGAGTTTTTCATAAACCACCAAATACAAAACATAATTCAGATCCAGTCGTCATGACTCCACTCCGGGGGGATTCCCCGATCACTTCTTACAGTCTCTCATCAAGGGGGGGGTCTCCTGTCCCCGGTACAACACACTGCCTGAGGAAGGCTGTGTGTATTTATTTTGTCATGAACCTTTTTCGGACCACTTATTTATTTATGTTGGTGACGATCCGACCTCCATGCTGCTACTCTGTTCAAACGGCATCCACCAAACAATGTGATTTATCTCCACCTCCCCAAAATAACCAGAATCTCACACGGTGTGAGACGTCTTTTGTAGCTGTTCTGTCGTCATTTCCTGCTCTCCTTCATAAAGTCAGTCAGGATGAATGAATGGGCGTTTCTCTGACTATTTATAGGCGAATATGGGCGTTACGTGAAGCCCGCAAAAGCTGCGCCGCATTTCGAGTCGGTTGTGATTTATAAAAGGGAAACCGGCGTAGGAAGTGCTGTACGCACTTTCCTCGCCGGTACGCAATGTTTGGTGAATCGGAAAATGTCGGAACATTTCTGTACCTATTTTTTGGATTTCTACTACTTAAGCAACCTTCCCACGTGAATCCTACGCACGGCGTTATGCATGAGGTCCCTGGACTGTGGCTGATATGAAGTTAATATTTGTGAGATGCAATGACAGCAATCACATGTCTCTGCTCAACATTAAGCACGGTTCACTGCTATCAGGTAAGAAACGATCTATCATCATTTCATCATCAGATCCTACGGAGGCATCACTTTGTGGTACGAGTGTGGGAAACAAGTGGGTCAGATCAAATAGTGTACGTCCACGAGCAGCACCATGGCTTCCTCTTCAGTGGACAGGTAGACACGCTGTCAGGTATCTGTTAAAGTTACTGATCGCTGCATGCTGGTCATTTTCCAATTTGACATTTAAAGGGAAAAGAAAGTTTGGGGCTCTCTGCTGGAACTGCTACCCCCGCGACCCGACCACGGATAAGCGGGAGAAGATGGACGGATGGATGGACATTTAAAGGTCCCCTATTACCCTGTTCTTCATCGATGTTTCAGGTCTCAGATATATACACGTGTCTGAAGTGTTTGGCTCCAAACACCAATCAGATCGTTGGAGCATTTGGCTACAGAGCACACGGTGGCTGTAGGAGGAGCCAACACATCGTTATGACATCATAAAGTGGAACGAATATGATCAGCTCATTTTCAGACGGGTTTTTATATAAATGGCTCAGGACAGAAAGTGAGTGAATATGTCCCCCTGAAACCCCCAGAGTCTCTTTCCACAGAGGCCCCTCGTGTTAGGTATAACAGACGTGAACACGTGGAGCTTGCTTAATAGGTCCCCTTAAATCTTGGCCCTCCATCTTTTGGGACAACATACATGCTTTTATATTTAAATTGCATGTATGTTTTTCTCAAAGCATTGTCATTTGATTTAACATTTCTTGTTGCAATCCACTTTCCAGATCTTCAAAACAAGGTTTGCTTTTCAAAGTGTAAATGTCCCCTGTGGATCCATCATGTCGGACTGGAGGTAAGTATTCTCAAAAAAGTAAAAGTTCACAGTCATATATTCATTAACTATTATTATTGTATTTGTGTATTATTTAGTACAGACCTGAGACCCAGACAAGGACGTGCAACACTACAGAGGGGAAGACATTCCCATCTAGCAAAGAGGTCAATACAATAATAGAAAACAATAGGTGTAATAACACTCATTAGACAAAACAAAACAAAACAACAACAAGTAAATAAAGAGAGAAGACAACATTATTAATGAGTCAATAGGATCGCTTCAACATTTCATATTGATTTTTCCAAAAGAGATTGTCTTTGCAATCTATTTTTCAAACACCTTCAATTCAGATCAGTCCTTGGTCGAGATTATAAATAATGATATTTTTCTGAGGCACATCACGCGCGCGCGTGTGTGTGTGTGTGTGTGTGTGTGTGTGTGTGTGTGTGTGTGTGTGTGTGTGTGTGTGTGTGTGTGTGTGTGTGTGTGTGTGTGTGTGTGTGTGTGTGTGTGTGTGTGTGTGTGTGTGTGTGTGTGTGTGTGTGTGTGTGTGTGTGTGTGTGTGTGTGTGTGTGCCTCAGAGATGACGTAAGCATGTGGAGACTGAAGTCCCTATGCTCCTGAAGCCCTTTACAAGCGTTTAGACATAACTGTTTACAGGTGTGTGTTGTCCAATCACGTGGTCTCGGTGTTGGGTTCTGCTTAATGAAAGTCATGTGAACATGGTACTGGGTCGGTGGTACCCTCACACGGTCCTGTACCTCACACGTCAGTGCGGACCTGCTCCTGTCAGCGTCCCGAGCTGATCAGCATGTCAGAGATGCCGCTGCAGCATGTGACCTCTTTATTGCCCGAGACAGGGCCGGCTGGGGGGGGGGGGGGGGGGGGGGGGGGGGGGTCAAGAGAACGTGAGAAGGGTACGACGTGAAGGCACTTGAAGCTTCGGGTTACGCTGTTGTTCATGGACATCAATGACGTCTCAGCTTCCCTCCTTCCCTCGCCTCCTCCTCTGTGTCTCCTCTCTGTCCTCTGTGTCTCCTCTCTGTCCTCTGTGCCCCTTCCTCCTCTGTGTCTCCTCTCTGTCCTCTGTGTCTCCTCTCTGTCCTCTGTGCCCCTTCCTCCTCTGTGTCTCCTCTCTGTCCTCTGTGTCTCCTCTCTGTCCTCTGTGCCCCTTCCTCCTCTGTGTCTCATCTCTGTCCTCTGTGCCCTTCCTCCTCTGTGTCTCCTCTCTGTCCTCTGTGTCCCTTCCTCCTCTGTGTCTCATCTCTGTCCTCTGTGCCCTTCCTCCTCTGTGTCTTCTCTCTGTCCTCTGTGCCCCTTCCTCCTCTGTGTCTCATCTCTGTCCTCTGTGCCC